>NW_027466843.1:3287500-3320000 GCF_046128005.1 Genypterus blacodes | reverse complement strand
TGTACGTCCATATGTTTAAGATAAAATCACAGCATTTACAGCATAAATGCTCATTGTGGAGGACATCAAACTCACTATACGATCATCATAAATTGCTGAATTTGTTATTTTTTTACAAACATAATAAGATAATGAGCAGGATCAATAGCTCTTCTACATCAGGATGTTTTACTCTACATGGTCTACACTGCTGTGGAGAAAGCTCAATCATTTTCAGTCGTCAGTCTTCGTGTAAAAACATTAAATACACTAGTAGCTACCGACCAAAGAAGACAAGACTCAACAATATTAAGTCTAGTCAGACTGTTCAGGTAATCTACTTTGATACTCAATTACAAACTTATTATTCGGAGCGTTCTTCATTTCCACAGAAAGTAGTAAACAATATAGAAGAAGTTAAAGCAATAAAATAAGTAGAATGGTCACATATGTTAATACACAAAGATACATTCAATACATACAATAACACGACACTGCTGCAGCACAATAGCGAAAAATTACAATTACGAAGTATTTCATCGGGAGGTGCAGGCGGTGACGTCACGTCTCGGGCCTGAGGAGCTGCCATGGCACGTGAAAGCCGACAACAAACAAGGATTGCTGCACAACCTTGTTCCTATTGATAAAAACAAAAGACCTGCAGGGGGCCATTTCTCGCTTGCTGTCCTTCTCTTCTCCATTGAAGGACAACAGTGTGACTCTGTGTGAGCTCAGGCCTGGTGTTTTTGAGACGATGGTTATTTGAAGGTGTGCCTGTTGTCTTAACCTATGTGTTGTGATTTAGTGTCGCAGGTTATTGGTTGTTTAGTAGACAGGTTTCAGTCAGTTCATCAGTGCTTCATCTGCACCCCAATGTTTGGTCTGAATCTGAAAAAAAGCTGTTATTGTTATTTCTTTAAGCATGTAATCACACAACACTTAGTAGTTTCTTTGTGGCATAGCTGTGTTGACTTGTATGCTGCCACTTACTGGACATATTATAAATTGCAGTAACCATACCTGACCTTATTGTGAACGCTTGTGCAGCCAAATATTCGTTTGGAAGAAATACCTGAGGCCTTGTGTATGTGTGTGTGTGTGTCTGTGTGTGTGAGTGCGTATGTTTGTTTTCCCTGAAATCAATGTCACAGTATTGTTTATGAAAACCGTGTAATCTGCATCGTCTCCACAGGTCCATCAGTATATCAATCTCATATGCAAATGGTGCCTTCATGTTTATGTCTGTTTGTGTGACTGTATGTGTGCGGTTGTGAGCATGTGTGTATGCGAGATGTGGGTTTGTGCGTGTGTTTTGTGTACGTGTCTGTATGGTAGGGTTAAGATGTAGTAATTAAAACTGAAAGCGACTCTAGGCACTGGAGATACGTGAGTCATAAATGTCTGTGTGTGTGCGTGTGTGTGTGCGTGCGTGTGTGTTTGTGTCTCTGTGTTTCCTTGTATGTCAGCGAGCCTCCGTAGCGTGTGCATGGTACTTAAGAAATTAACATATTTTGAAAGGAAAGAAGATGTTGTTCCTTAATGAGAGGGGGCATGTGCATCTCATTATAGCTTCATTTACATAATTACCCAGCATCCTTTGTGATCATGACACACAGATGTGGGTGTGTGTACAGTTTGTGTGTGTTCTTATTGTTTACGGTGTCATTTTTATTTTTCATTAACGATTCATTCATTCCCATATTCTGTGTGTGTGTGTGTGTGTCTCACCTTCTCATCTGCTTTTTCTTCATCCGTACCTGTTCATGTTGTTGCTCTGGCAGAAATCACACCGTATTTTAGTTTGAGTTTTAGACTTTTTACATATATCCTCTCTACTTACTCATGTCAAACAGCTGATCTATCCCAGGAGAACATGATGCAGCTTTCACAGAGAGTCTCACTGCCTCACAATCAGAGGGCTCAGAGGGACAAACACTGTGGTAATGTGAGCGTGTGTGTTTTTTAACAATAGCCACCGTTTCAATTATCCGTTGCAACTACGGGCCGAAGCAGCAGCAGCAGCAGCAGAGCCAAATGTAATCCTAGGCTCCACACACACACATTCGCAGAAACAAGCAGTATTTACACAGAATGCATTCAAATGGACTGACTTTGCTTTTCATGCTATTCGGACAGATTTTAAGTCTCATTATGTATTTTTAGAAAGATATATAGCGCGTCGTATTTTCACAGTGACAAGCAAATCCTTAAAGATTTGCTGCACCGTGACTGCCTGAGGAATTTATTTTTCTTTCCCCTCTAAAATCATTTCTCCGTTTCCCCTTAGACTACATGTAAGAGGTGAGGTAGTAAACTTTGTTGCCTCAAAGGAAAACGTGACCTAGTCGCCTGTCACAGTGATATACAATCAGAAACGAGTCTGATCTGCACTTCACTTCTAAGCTTCCACTGAGACACAGATGGGACAAAATGTTAAAACTTACAATACCGAACCTCGGTCAATTCTAAGGTTCAGCTTTGTGATTAGGATGTTACTGCCTGAGAAGGGAAATGTGCGTGAGTGGGAAATAAAGTATATAAGGATCTGCGCTTCCAATGTAATTGTCCACACAAACCCAGATAAAACTAGAAAATGCATCTGCTTTTGTTCATCTTGGCCCATTCATCCATTAAAAACAGATGTTTCTGAATACACACTCCAACGTGGATGAATGTAAAAACACCAGTCTTGTGCAGTGTGTAAGTGTGTGTTTGTGCGTGTGTGTGTGTCGGTGTAAGTCACACAGACTAGATGATAAAAACAGACACGATCAAAATAGCATAGAGGTAATAGATTTGCCTTTGTTTTGTCCAGTTGTTCTGCAAGGTCATCACTTTTTCCAATACCGGTCACAGAAACATGCAGGTTTGGAATATGTAAGTACTCCAAAGTTCTGAGTCGTGGAGTCAAAATGGATGAAGGAAAGATTGCAGTAGTAGTAATCACTTTGTAACCGGTAAGATATTTTGAACTGGTCCGGCTTTGAGTCTCTTGTTTGTGTCTCCTGCTTTGTGCTGAATACTAATTGACATCTGCATTCTGCACCGGTGCATAATAATCGACCATGTAGCCAAAGTTCACGCCTGTATAGCAGCTGTAGAAGATGAAGATGAAACAATGAAACCTCAATAAGAGCTTGCTGGCTGTGAAAACTGCCAAATGCGCACTTTGCAAAGTTTTTCAGTGTTTAAGAAAAAGTTTATGGATGACCTGTCGTGAACTGTTTGCATTAATGTGACCAATAATAGGATTACTAATGTGATTAATGTGCTGGAATGGATTGTGCAGGATTTATGGACTGTAGTGCTTTGGTTACTGCTATGCTGTTGCTAAGAGAGATGGAGGGAAATTGTTTTTTTTTGTTTTCTTTTTAAATGATAAAATGTTTTTTATACATTTTTCTCCCCATGTTACATCTTAAAGCTTTGAGTATTCACAGATTTTTCCATTCTGTTCCAATATTCAGCCTGGGTGTGTGACAGCAACCCATGCATCAACCAAGACTGAGTAACATAATAATTCATATATATTTATTACTACTACAAACTACAAACAAGGTCCATTGAAGGTCACACAGAAAACTCCTAGCATCACGTTCTAATCAATCTAATGGATGAATCTCTGTAAGTTGGTTGGTTGGTTGGTTTTTTATGACCAGGGTGTTGTATACCTGTGCGACTGGGGAAATTTGTCTGAAGTACAAGTGAAGAAGCCGGTATTTATCGGTGTGCCCTTAAGCAAGGCTGCCTCTCATATCCTTCGGTCTCCTTCTCTCAAGATGAATGTTCTCTATAGCATTCATTTCTTCTTTTTTATTTATTTATTATTTATTTATGTCTCACCCCCGCCTTCTCCGTCATTCCTCTCCTATCCACTGCCCTCCCTGTGGCTCATCAATATATCAGCTCCCCTTATATCTCACGCTCTTAGGCAGCGCTGTGTACATTAAATATTTAGAGACAAGATGGTCTCCTGCAACAGACCGGCAACCTCCACAGCTAGAGAGAGAGAGAGAGAGAGACAGAGAGAGAGAGAGAGAGAGAGAGAGAGAGAGAGAGAGAGAGAGAGAGAGAGAGAGACAAAGCGAGAGGGAGGGACAGAGCGGGGGCCTTCCGCTCTCTGCCATCCCAGAGAGGGAAGTCTCAGGAAGAGCCCGAAGGGTAAGAGAGCCCCCCGTTCTCCCCACGGAGAGCACAGAGCGCGTGTCGGAGGGTCATCATAGGGTGAACAGTGCGGCCTGTGTGTCAACACCCGGTGGAAGTCAGTGCGGTGAGTGAAGAGGAAGACAGAAAAGGCCACACGGAGGAGGAGCAGAAGTGAAAGAAAAAAATGCAGAGAGCTCAGGGAGGATATGTGGTGTCAGCGTGGGAGACGAAATTCCAAATTGAGTTACACAAGCGCTCTGTGTTCTTTGCAAATGAGTACGTTTGGTGTGTCCATTTGATTGGTTTTTGATGTAAAAAAAAACACAAGAAGAAGTAGAGCAACACACAATCAAACAGATGCACAGGCACCTTGTCTGCTCTGTTGATTTTTACATCCCCAAACACTTCCTTCCCACTTTCAATTTCCAACTGCGTTTGTGTCTGTGTGTGTGTGTGTGTGTGTGTCCATACCTTTCGTGTAAACTCATTCTTTACCTCCCACACTCGAAGCTGCGAGTCGACAAACCGGCATGACAGTGAGAAAAGAAAAGAAATACGTCTCTTTCTTCTCCCAGCGTACAACAAATGATCTTTTGTGCCTTTGTGTAAGTGCACTGTGTGGAGGCAGATCCAATGAAAACAGCAATTAACAGCTCTTAATAATCACTTTAACTAGTTGCACAATACTGGAAAACAACTCGGGCTTTTAATATAAATGGCAGTCTGAGCCGAAGGTGTTAAAAGCTATCTGCAGTGCTATTATTCAAAAAAAATGCACCAGCACATAATGCAGGGTACATATCTATTTAGATCATTACAGCTGAGATAGCTTTTGCAAACCGAGGCACTGTGACAAGTGACATAAAGGTAATGTGGAGCACACAGAAGCTTAATGCATCTGAGAGAGTTTAGATGTGACTTTTACACAAAGAGAAACCTGCATCTAAACTCACACACACACACACAACCACCACCCACTCGCACATTGTCAGCGGCGACGACGACGACGACACCACCACATGAAAAGAAAGATAATGTTAGTATTACACAATCAACTGTCAATAGAGTAAACAGAGGAGAGAGGGGAAATGGGTGGAAGAAAGCAATTCACAAACCAGAATGCAGTTCATTTGTGTGTGAGTGTGTGCCTGTGTTTGTGTGTGTGTGTGTAAAACAACATTCCATTCATTCCTGAAGCAGTAAGCCAACCAGGCTGAGCAGCAGCACCAGAGAGGACCAGTTATACTCACTCACACACTCTCTCTCTCTCACACACACACACACACACACACACACACACACACACACACACACACACACACACACACACACACACACACACACTCATGCATACACGTTTACACACAGATGACTTCTCTTTGTGGAACTTGACGTTTAAGCTGAGGGCAGTAATGCTCTGTGCTGCACTGGGGACGGGAAAAGGAAGTTAAGATTGATAAAGACTGAATAATGGAAGTCAGGCCGAGGTCAATTACTATGTTACCATTCGCTTCGTCTTTGTAAAGTGAATGGAATGTACTGAATAGGGATGAATAAATAGTGTCAAATCAGTTGTAATGCTGAGTTTGAGATTCTTTTCTGCCGTTTTTCAAGTAGCAGCAGAGCATTGGAGTCATGTCCACATCTGATTCTCATTACTGGGGCTGCTGGGATCAAATCCTATAGAACAGCGGTTCTCCGTTTGTTTACTCTGTTCCATCTTATCAGTTTGTTAACAGTTTTACTGTGAAATACTTCCTTCCACCTTTTCAGATTCACCTCTGGCACTGTATTCCATTTTAGAAGCTTGATCTGACTGAAATGCAATGTATGGAAAGCTTTTTACTCTCCAGGCCTCAGTGTGCCTCATCAGAACAAGCTGGTGTTATGTGACGTTCAACCACGTTGTAAAGCGAGTGTGTTAAGCCCTGTTCACACACACACACTTGAAGGTGGGGCTGGAAGTGGCCATGCTGTACTTCATGAAGGCCCAGGCTCACCCTGGGTAACTTTTCAACCTTTGAGGTCCTCAGCGTCCTCACTTAAGTGGCTATTTTATAAGATAAGATAAGATACAGATAGAATACATTTAGAATAACTAAATTCTACTTATCCTATTCTCCTTTCTCTTCTCTATCCGGTAACTGTTGCGCTTTCTGTCATGTCAACTGGATCATGGATACTCAGAGAAGAATGGACCCTTAATTCTATTGCATTTTTGCCTTAATTGTAGTGGGATCAAATATTTACAGTAATGACTTATTACTCTTCAAAACTCACATTTACAACAATAGTTAGACTCTTAAACCTTCTTGTATCCATCAGCTTTTTGTTTACATTCTTTTCTTTTTTATTTGCCTCTTGTTTCTTTGTTTATTCTGTTTTTATCTTTTTTACTTAAGTGTATTGTATTGTTTTATTAGTATTAGCATAAGATGTATTTGAACATTTCCATTGAGGTCTGTGGAGCCAAATTCAACCCAGAACAACAGGAAATGGACCAAACCTTTTTCTCCGTTCACAGCACAAAGAAAAATCAAAGATGTTCCAAGAAAATCCTTGTGGCTTCAGGTCTGGCACAAAGGGGATGATGAAATAGTCTGTAACAATGTTCAGCTCCTGCCACTGTTATGCTTTCAGTGTCATTGTCACGGCACAATCAGAGAGAGCAGATAAGATTTAGAAAGTAAAATGGCCCCTTCTGCTTGTGATAATTATATATTATCATTATTATTTGTATTAGTAGTAGTAGTAGCATTCTTTATCTATTCTGTAATGGCTTTAACAGCCATGGCCACAGGTTAAGTAATAGTCAGTGCTTATAATATGTGGATTGTTCTGTTGAAGGAGTTTGATGCTCTGTATCATTTTGTTTTCCATCCATTCTTTTCCGAACTGCCTCTGGCGACTTTGTTCTGTTTACTCCAAACACACTGCTGTTCAAAGACATTTTTTTTTTTGAAGATTCCATGAACTAATAAGAGACTAATAAGTTTGTAAAGAGACTTGATATGCATATACAGTATTTGCTGATTAAATATTACAAAGAATAAGATCATTAGTTGGAGAGTCTAGTCTCCTATGATATCAAAGTGAGAGATTCTTAAATAAGTCTCTGTTACAAACACTAACAGGTGGTGCCGAAATGTCATGAGAATGCAGACATGTTTCTGGATCAGACATGGACAGATTGGCTAATGTGTTTTAAATCACTACTTAAGAAGGACAAACTTGCAAACAATCGTCACACACAAACACACATATGTTAGTGATAGATTATCCTGATCATTGCTGCTCATGTTTGTGATTACTCTTGCTCAATGGAACAGATATGAAAACAGCCAAAGAAATGTGAGCGCAGAAACAGGTCCATGTTTAATAACATGGGTTTTTGTGTTTGTGCGTATGTGTCTGCGTGTCTGTGTGTCAGGGTGTGTTTGTGTGTTGGTGGGATAGAGAAATACAAGGGAGCACATATGGCCAGAACAGTCGGGGATGAAACTCAGAACTCCCACATGACAGGGCAGATAAAAATAAAGAAGGAGCGACAGAGAGAGAGGGAAAGAGAGAGAGAGAGAGAGAGAGAGAGAGAGAGAGAGATGGCCCCTGCTGTGGCATAGCATAGAAATAAACCACATGCATTTGTGAGAATATGAATCACAGTGTTGTACGTGTGTGTGTGTGTGTGTGTGTGTGTGTGTGTGTGTGTGTGTGTGTGTGTGTGTGTGTGTGTGTGTGTGTGTGTGTGTGTGTGTGTGTGTGTGTCTGTGTCTGTGTGCCTGCATGCCTGCGATTATTCTTTGGTGTTGACTTGGTGATTGGAAAAGGGGGGTGTCACATATGATTACCACATCTCTCTGACTGGGTGACGCAGAAGACACATGCGGTACCATCTAACGTAGCTGAATCACTGGCAGTCATTACAGCCACATATTCGCAGCACTGCAGATCCCATTTGTACAACATAAGGCAGGATATTTATCCATGTGGAGCCTCCATCCAAATCCACACAGTTTATGAGAACTGTGATTTTGGTGAAAATTGCTGCCATAAAGAAGAAGAAACACCACATTTCACCATCTTTCATTCAGTCATGTCCCTTCTTCATCTAGCCTTGGTACTTGATCTAATGTGCTCTCAAATGAAAGAAGATCATATCTCTTTTTCCATCATTTCTTTTTTTTTAGCACCTCTCTGTGGCAGGAATATTCAATCACAGCACTCATTGCAGCAGAGTGGCGCTGGGTTTTCTTCTTACTGCTCTTTTGAATGTGATATTCAATCAATCATGATGCTTCAAAACACTTCACAGGTCAAATGGCCAAAAACACAAAAAATGTCTGTGAAAGTGTGTCACTTAAATGAATAATTATTTATTTCTGACCCAAATTTTCTGATTAACTGACATCAGGAGCAAAAATGATCTGATCTGATTATATGATTCATTAGTAACAATAGGTGAACAATAGGTGAACACTTTATGTTATATGACGCCAAATACAACATAAACTGCACTTCATGCCCAAATATTATCAAAGTGTGTTCGTTGCTCAAGATGCTCCAGTATACTACTACACACACATTGTGTAATATATTCAGGATAGTAAAGAAGCCCTAGAATATGTGTGTGTGAACCAGGTATGTGTATGTGAAGTACTAGTGTAAGGTTTTTATTGGTACTTGCCGGTGTTTATAACTAAAGTCTAGTCTACAAAACCTCATAACTCAAAGGCATAGATGATCAAAAAAAGATTATTTATACTTACTTTATACAATAATTTCAAAATGTATTTCAAATGTATTTCACACCGAGGAGAACAAATTCTCGTCTGTGGTTTGTGATGTAGTCAGTAAAACAGTTACCGTAACTATACATGAGTTTACAACTGTATAGTTACTGTAGGGAGTCATTTCACTTTTTGAAAACATTTCTGTAGATCTTGTATTTTTCCCAAATGAGCTGACTGGTTTTAAACTAATTATCACAGACATTGTGTGTGTGTCTGCAGAACTAAAAGTTGTTGTGTTTCTTGATGCCAGAGGACACTGTTCACTGTTAAGGGTAAATGATTTTTTTATTGCGGGGAGAGAACCCCTCAGAATATGCCTCTGGTAACGGGAAACGAACAGGCAAGTGTAGTGAAAATGCAAACAAGATGCTGACGTGTGGAGTTAAAAAACACAACAAAAACAGTTAGATCGCAGACAGGTCTCACCCCTGGCATTTGCAAACGGCAACCAAATGTAAAATTATTCTGTTATTGTGTATAATAAATTACAGACTTGAATGTGATGCAATGGATTTTCACTCCAGGCTTTAATTCTAAATTTTTTGTGCCAACATGACAATTTCTATTATCTATCATTGTGGTGCAATGTGTTACTCGGAATCACGGGTAGCAACGCCTTCCCACAAACAGATGCTGATGTTATCTGTTTTAGAATCCAGTTTATGTTCATGTTTGCTTTATTTATTCCTCATCTGACTTTTTAAAATAATCAAAAATAAATTCCAACATCCATTTCTATAACTTGCAACATATATATTGTATTTCAGTGTCAGTTGACTGGGGGTTGGTGGTGGTCCAATTCCCTGCTGCTCCTGGAAGTCCCCTTGAGCAAGACACTGAAAACAAAAGTAGTCCTGATCAGCGGGTCAGCTCTTGGAGGCTCAGCTATGGCATGGATGACTCAGATGCTTACACACAGTTTAAACATAATCAGGTCACTGTCATCAAACATGTTTTATTAGGTTAAGCCATTTCCTCAGCATTTTAACACACATTACATTAGATATTTTATTAACTGTGTTATATAGACTGTATTTCTCTGTGACTGTGTGTGTTTTGATGTGTATGCAGTCACTTATGCGTCTCTCCCGTCAACACTTAGTCAAACTGCACACTGATCAGTCTTTAAGCAGAGTGGCTGAGTCTCAGATTCTTATGGGTCACATCAATCAATGTAAGCCCAGGTCAGGTCATGCGAGGGGACCGATCTTGTCCTCTCCGTAATACAGTCCAGACTCCACTCCGTGTTTTCCAGCAGTCCCTGGCCGGGCTCCTCGCAGCCTCTCGCTGGTTTTTACTCGGCTCCTGTCCTGATATCACTCCGCTGGCATGGTGGAGAAGCGGACCTGATTATTGTGATGGTGGCAAGCGGCAGCCAGTGACTATACACTTCCTCCACCGCTTCCATATCCGCGTTTTACGCCGTCTGGGCTACTCCAGCGGCCTCTCGACCGGACTTATCGAGGGCGCTTGTGCTTTTCGCCCCCCTACAACAACACATTCACCGGGATTTCTTTCAAACCAAAACCATATGAGATGCAAGTTCACTGGGAAACTCCGGAGCCCGTTCGGTTCAAGCAGCAAAACTTTTTCTCAAAGGACAACACAACAAAACGGCAAGTGGTCTGTTGCTGCTGCCGCCGTCGCTGCTTCTCCGTGGGACGGTTTGTGTTTGTATGACCGCTGACTGCTCGTTAGCGTTTACACCTTCACGTTGTTTTTATTTCTACCGGAGTTGTAGATAAAGGAGGGCGGCAGGAGGTTTATTGTTGAATTCAGTTTTGCTCTCACTTAGTTCGAGTGCTTTGTGTGTTTTCGGCTCGGTTTGTTTGAAAGGAAGCATCGAGGTGGGAATAAGAAATGGTCACTCTCGAGTCCCCAACCGTATGACTGTTGGGCTCGCAGTCCTTTAAAGCTCCACCATTCCTACTCGTTTAAGAGGCTATTGTCGCTAGTGCCTCCGCCAACTGCCTGGCTCCCGGGGACCCTTTTACCGAGGAGGACACTCGCTGCTGGAGGCAGAGAAGGAGGCAGCCCGGAGGAGGAGGAGGAGGAGGAGGAGAAGGTGGCGGCAGCGGCGAGCTTGACGGGGAGAAAAGTTCTTCCAAAATAGCAGCCACTCGGCCAAATGATGGGGGACTTCGCCTCCCCCGCTGCCGGACCCAACGGCAGTATCTGCATCAACAACAGCGGCATGAACCCGGCCGCCGGGAGCGTGGTGCCCCCCGGGACGGTGGGCATACCTAAGCACAGCACCGTGGTGGAGAGGCTGAGGCAGCGCATAGAGGGCTGCCGGAGACACCACGTCAACTGCGAGAACAGGTACCAGCAAGCCCACGCCGAACAGCTGGAGATAGAGCGCCGGGAGACGGTCAGCCTGTACCAGCGGAGCCTGGAGCAGAGGGCCAAGAAGTCCGCCGGCGGCAGCAGCAAGCAGCCGCAAAGCAAGCAGTCGGACCCGGACTCTGCCTCCTCCGCCGAGCAGAGGAATAACACGCTCATAGCGGTAAGGACATGCCCTCAGTCACGGTCCAGGCTGCCCTGTGACCCCCCTGCAACACACGCTCATACCCTCCATGTTTCGTGTAGCCCCCCTAACCCAACATACACACCCACTCTCCCGTTCCTCTCTATCTCTCCGTCCCTCTCAAAGGTGCTGCTACCTTTACTACTACAACTACTATCACTACTACTACTACTACTTGTTCAACGCTGTGAAAACTTGTTGAAAACACATTCACCGAGTGCTGCCAATTGCTTTGGAAACACACTCCGCATTTTCAAAGCAGAGTACCAACTAGCGCCTGTGTTTACAAAGTAACCCACTCCCTTGTTTAGTACAACAGGCTACACCGATTACACCCCTGACGGCTTATATCTGCTCTGCATGCTCCGTGTTGCTCTTCGTGGAAAGTTGGGAAGACAAAGCTCGTGGTTTCGTTTTCTAAATCAGCAACTTGGAACAAACGTGGGTGGCTTTCTTCTTTTTCTTTGCAAACAACTTCTCATTCGGCGCTCTTTGTTTTGGGTGCAAAATGTTCTGCAAACAGCATTCACATTGCAACATTGCTTCCTTGCTCTTGGCAGCAGTTTACGTTCCAACTCTGTTGCTGTAACCTTTGTTACACACTCTTACAATCATCAGCCGGTCACCTCGGTGTTACACACATGTATTTACAGTCCGGTCTTTTCATAACATCACCATCATGAAATGTACTTTCGAGATAAGGGAGGACTTGCAAGTAACAAAACGCTATGTCCTAGGGAAGGTACAGCTGTGACTTAGAGTGTAACAATACCATGACATCTTATGATTGAGTAGAATAGGTGCACAGAAAGTCCTAGTAGGAGGAATGCAACAGTGATCTCCCATTGGAAGGGGGCAGTGGTGACACATGGAGGTTTGCATGGCTTCTTAGTTTGGAAAATTGTGTTTTAATGAGCCGGTTCAAGGATCTAGTCTTTGTAATGTCGGATCTTTTTTTCACGGAGGTGTGATACTTTTGTGTTTGATTGCTAGAGTCATTGGGAGGGAGATTGAGACAAAACACTGGCCACCTTTGTAGTTTCCCCCTCTTCACACCGTCTCCTGTAGGCAAGCCCCCATCTCCTTTAGAGGAGACCAATGGATACATGTCAGGAATGTCGACATTGTTATCCCTTTTGTTGCGACAATGAGCCCCATTCCCCCCCTCTTTGATATGCTAAATGAGAATGTCTTTAATTTCTGAGTCGTTGTTTGAGAGCCGTGCAAGCCCGTCCAGATCCAGCTCGAGAGAGCGACAGTGATTTTAATAGTGCAGGACCTCCCAGCAGCCCTTGTGGACATTAAACGGAACCGCCTATTAGATGGTCGGCAACAAACGCTCTGAGAACGGAGGGATTACTGCTTAAAGACACAGTGGCATCTCTCTGCACTGTCTCTCTCTCTGCTGCTCCCCCAGTCACTGTTGGTGATCGGCAAACACACTGCATTCAAAGCCTTTAAACACCAAGAGCTCGGGGGTTAGTACCTGTTTAAAACACATTTTAATTTCGTCTTCTTTGGCTTTTACTAAGCCAAGAAATGCGAAGGAGGCAAGAATGAGGTAAGGAGGGAAAAGTCTCCACTCCCTTTGCCTGTTTCCTCTGAGAAGAACAGAGCTGCAGCTAGATGGCTGTATGTAATCACTGCAGAAGCAGGCATTCTAGGAAAGCCAAGTACACTGTTGATGTAACTACACACATCGCATGCATGAATATACAAATACCCAAAGGGCCTCAATCTGTACCGCTTATGTTAGTGTCCTTTGAATCACACTGAGTTGAGAAGGTTCGTCCGGCTTCATAGGAGGCAAATCTGCTCAAGTCATGAGGTTGCAAACTGTATTAAGACTCTAGGACAAAAGGTTCAAATGAAACGAGTGAGACAGTGGCTTTGAACTTTGTTGTTATAGGGGTAAATCCGGAATGTATCGTATCGTGTTTGTACATTTATCTGAAGTAAGTGTGTGCAAGAATGTCACAAATATGAACAAATCAGGACCGTGTTTATGTTTTTCCTCTCCTGCTGATACCACCGCAAGACAGATGGTGTAATCCAATAATAACAGATTACAGTTAGCAAATGTAAATAATATCTTCCAGTTCCACCATCCACTTACTCTCCAACTGTAACATTGGTGAGCTTTTTGCATTGTCATATGCAGCTCAGCTCCCTGCGCCCCTGTCCGTCGGTTCTCAGACACACCCACGTCAAGACAGGGGCAAGCCTATAATTATGGAAAGTGTGTGTGTGTGTGTGTGTGCGCTTGTTTGTGTTTATAGGCTCAGAATTAGTGAGAAAGGAGAAAAGACACTGGGATTCCGTATGGATTTTTCCCACAATTTCTCTGGATGTGTCTTTAAATCACTCGTCAGATGGATTTGGGACTTTTGAAAGCACCAAAAAGTCTTACTACCAGTGAATGGGGGTTAAAAGAAAGGGGAGCGTTTATGTCCGACCCCAGTCATGACCGCATACAGCTCAGTTAGAGGGATCTGGTTGTTTTCGCACATCTCCGGGCTAGAAAGTGCCGTCATAAACACGCAGCGGTTTGATGTTTTGCTGAGATTCTTTTTTCACAAGATGGGCACTTGCACATTTGTGGGAATGTGGGAATAATGTCACTTGTGTCTCACTAAACACCATACCAACTCTCTGCCAACAGGTATCATGTGGCACAAACACTTGGATAGTTAGAAGCTTACATTTCCACATTATGAGAATCTTATATATGTTTACGTATAAGTCCACGAAGACGCCTTTTTAAGCCTGTAATTAGAGTTTCATTGGATTTATTGAAGTTGTGCTTTTGGCCCCGGCCAATTCACACACACATACAGACACACACACTTTATTATCACGAGAAAAACCAACTTAATTCCTTAACCAATTTCAATGTGTTATTCACGTTTTATAACTGTTTTATAACACAGCTCATGATTAACTATTTGATTGTGTTCATAATTCAAACCCAAAGTAGTGTTTAGATGAAGTTCCAGAGTGCATTAGTTTGATGGACTTGTATATATAATATGTTAGGTTGCATGTATTTTTTATTTTTGTATGCAGTGTGTGTTTAAGGCGAGAGCAGTGTTTGGGCAGTGATGGGTTTGTTGGAGTGTGTGGCGTAGGGAACATCAGTATGCAATGGAAATGGTTTTTGATTGGTTTTTGGACAGCTGTTTTTCCTCTTTCATGTTTTTGTAGTTTTTTTTTGCAACAGCATATGGTCGGCTCCAAAAAGCAGACCGGCTCATTCAGTCAGTGGAACATCAGTCGGATTGGGATATAGAAGGGATAAGAAATCCTTGATGTGTGTGTGTGTGTGTGCGTGCTCGTGTGTGTGTGCGCATGTGCTGAACTCTGAAACGGCTGATCAGATCTTGGCTTGAAGTTTTCTACAGTAGAAGGGGGATTTCTGTGGCTCTGTTCTCCTCAGGATCCCCATCAAAGATCTTTCACTGTCGTGAGAGCAGTGTTGAGACTGAGCGAGGGTCCGTGGGTCAAGACCCTCTTTGTACTAGGCTCATTTTTAAGGCGCAGTTTATATGAAATTTACTTTTTGGTGTGCCCATCTTCCAGGAATGGCATTTGGTAAACTTCAGGAGTGAGTGAGAGCTTGTTCATTAAGTGTTGAAGAAATCAACAAAGATCTTCTCTGTTCACGTTTCTGTTAAAGAGATGAATATGTGTTGTACCACCGGAGTCCTCAGATATAACAGGAAGAGCATGCAAGCCATCATATTAACATTTAGGTGGCAGACTAACTATTCAGATCGTGAAGCGTCCCGCTATTGTCAGGATTGTAATGGAAACGTTGTAATGGCTCTGATGGGACTCAAACCCAAACCTGTGACCTCTCAGGCCCATGGTTCTTAACCCACAGGCCACAATCTCGCTCCGAAGTTGAACGGCAACCTGTGCAACTGACAAAACATGCAGTCAGATGCGATTACTTAATCGGTAACAAGTTTACAGCTGGGAGGCCGAGGTGCACAGCGAGGGGCTCGTTAGTTCCTCCAGAACACAGTAGCTCAGGACAGTCTGTCTTCGGTTCTGCTCATTCCTTGGCATCAACCTCACCAAGGAATGTCTCACACACATACATGCTTACACTAACGCTCGCACGCACACAGGCGCACACACACACACACACACACACACACACTGTTGTCCTGCTCAACTCTTGGCAGCAGGGGCCAGAGTGTGGGCGGCTGAGTTTTCATGAATCCGAGGCCTTCCCTCTTCCCTCCCTTCCTCTCCTCCCTCTCGTCCTTTCCTCCCTCCCTCTGTTCAACACCTCTCTGGTTTCAAGCCTTAGCACAGCGCTAATGCACATGGTGATGGTGGCTATGGCATTGTTAATGTCAGCTGGGACCGTTGCCCAAAGCACTATATTTAAACCAATGAGCTGGCACGGAGCGACTCTGCAGGCACGCACACAGAGCGTGACGTAGTGTTACAGCTGTGATCACACACACGCATGCTGCTTTGGACTAATCAAACTCTCCTTTTTGCTCTCATGTGTCCATTTTCCAAGTATGTGTCACTCGTACGTCTCCTCCTTTGCTTTCGCATTGTACCCATATCCCTGTACCCCTACACACCTGCACACGCACACTCACACACACACACACACACACAAAGCTGGATGTTTTCGATTTGGGGCGGCCTGTGACCACATTCCCATCCACCCACGCTTGTTCACATGTTCTACAGGAACACACACATTCGGTGTCGACCTTGAATGTTGAGAGAGCGTTGAGCCTGTCGGAGCAGTAAGGAAAGCCCTGTGAATGCTGAAAGCTTTATTCCCTGGAAGTGAAACCGGAGCTCAAAGTTAATCATATCAGGAACAAATAATTGCAAAATTGGTGACGCTTCTGTCAAACACACACATAAGAGTCTTGGGAATGCGAGTTCACCAGTGGTTCAGCAGGGAATGGCAGGAGGCCTTGCTCATCAAATATTTGCTCAACTAGTTTTCTGTTTCTTGTTTAGCCTTTCTCGCCTCTTTGCATCATGCCTGCCTGTTAACCTCCACTGTAAAAGCCCAGTCTGCGTGTGTGCATCCATCACTGCTTCTCTCCTTCAGCCGGCATCTGTTTTTGTTTAAACTCGTGCTTTTCTGTGCATCCTGATTGCAGCTACACATATTTACACCCTGTAAGGTCTCGGTCCAGCTAAAGTCCTCTTGCGGCCCACTGTGCAAATCTTAGATGAATTTGATTGTGTTTTCGAAGGGCTAAAGTGTTTCGCTTTTAACTTACAACTATGCGCCCTAAGGTCAACCTGTTGGCAGTAAACATCTGTTGTCCTGTATACTCCAACACAGCTATCCTACACTGAGAACCTTTAGTAAAAGAAAGAAATGATGAATGTGGAATGTGGAACGATTTCTGTTGTTTTAACTTTTTGGCTGGAGTGTTATTTGTGATCTTTTGCTTTGGGCCACTCCGGGATTGAAGATTTGGAGATTTGCTGTTGGAGATGTGTTATTATTAAAGAAGCATCAGAATGGCAGCTCCGGTTTTACATTATTAATGCTAGAATGATGGGATTGGGAACCAATCTTTGGTTGTTTCACTGTTGTCAGTAAGAATGGACCACACACACACACAGAAATGGTAAAATATGGATGAGGTTGTTATCAGAGATGCCTAGGTGCATGGGGTTCTGCCACAACCGTGTGTGTGTGTGCGCGTACTTGTGTGTGAGCTGACTTTCCTCACAAGTGTCCCAGTTTTGAAATAATAGCAGAGAATAGAAAAGTTTTGAAAGATTAGTAGATCAATTCTGACAATAGACCAAATACCTTCACTCCCCCCCTCCAGCAAGCTCATTCCTCTGCAGCACCGTCGCTCGTGTCTGTGAAGTTCCACTCCAGCTCGCCATCGAGTGGCTCTGCTACAATATTAACCCGAGCCTTCTGCACCGTGGGACATCCGAAATTGTTGGCAGCCAAACTCCAGACAATTTTGGCAGTGACTTGGTTGTTTTACCGATGGCCAATGCTTAAAAGGATGCATCCTTTGGAGAGTCCTTCCTGATTCAAAATTCAGTCTGGCCAGTGAATAATGAAAGGTACTTTGGGGTTTTTAATCGTCACTGTATCTGGTGGACATTTTCTTCCTGCACAAGCCCTTTAACCAACTGCACCAGAGCAGGAAATGTACAACCGTCATTATTTGTGCTTCACACCACGGGGCAGTTATTGGGCTCTTGTGTCTGAAAATAAATCCAACAAAAGAGAAATCCTGTGATGATAAAACTGCGCAGTACAAACAAGACAGAGAAAAGGCCCTTCATCCTCATCTTCCTCTGTTCCTCAGTCAACTTCACCATATAGAAAGAATCCCAACACCTCCGTCCCTTGTGTCTCTCAACCTTGTGATTCATGTTCATCAATAGCGTTACTAAATGATTACACGGTAAAGTAAACACGTGTCTCATTCAGTGCTGCAGACTGAAAGTGATCGTTACCTTTTTGGTTTAAAGAGGAGAACTCTGTGTTCTCTGTAAACCCGTGCATGACTTTTGCTCCTGCACAGGCTAAAGCTCCTGTAAGCAAATAAAGCCCCTTTTTTTCCGTCATATCCGTACGACAGAGGGGTGCTACCCTTTTTAAGAGAGTGGTGGCTCCTAATAAAAGCCCTTTGGTGTCACAGCCAGGATTCAAGGTCAATCAGGGTCGCTTTATAAACCATATTCCTCCATTAAAGCATAATCGCCTCCTCCACCTTCACCTTTCCCCCTCTACGTTCGTGTCCTCCCCTTCGCATTCCCCAGCCAGAATCCTTGTCTTGTTTTCCTCTCTGCTTCATCTCTTCCCTTCCCGTTCCATTCCTGCTTCCATTTGACCTTTCATTTTTTCCCCCCTTTGTGATCTGCCCTCCATACTTTCCTTTCCACCGTTTGTACCCTCCCCTGCTCTCCCCCCACCCCCCACCCCCCACCCTTACCATCCTTCTCCGTCCCCTCCCTCCCTCTCTTGCTCCCTGTCCCTGGTGATCCCTGGTTCAGTAAGTCTCAGCCAGCAGGCTTAGCGCTCTAAAGCTCTCTCAGCGCAGGTCGGTGGCAGGGAGAAATCCTGCTCTAAGAGGGAATTACCTACCACACCGGCACATCCACACAGCCTCCTACTGTACACCTACCCACACACACACACAAGTATCTGTCCTGTAGCAGGTAACAGGGTTGTTTTAATGACCCCACCATTCTACATACTAGTTGTGCGCTTGGGTTCTCGCACGCTCGCGTGTGTGTGTGGATGTTTCTGTGTTATATTACACGATAGGCAGACGCCCGTGTCATCTGCCTCTTTCCCTCTTTGTTAAATGAGATTTGTTGTTCTTTCTAGGGCTGGCCAGACCCCCCGCACCTTCCTATTGAGCCAGCGTCATGAATTTTTTATGAATGTTTGCGTGTGCAAGTGTGTGTGTGGGGCCCTCAGCTGCATCAATAGCCATTAGTGCAGCAGCCGGGGTAATTGTGCCACAGTGGCTGCAGTGCAGGAGAGAAAACACATTATCTGATAATACTGCAGAGCCCAACGCGGGGCGAGGACAGAACAGGACGGTATGAGAGGATACGGGAGAAAGTTACTGTGCTCAGGCCATTAGCAACACGGGTGCTTTGCTCCTGTCTGATAGCTGATTTACACCAGCTGATAGCAAGGGCTGGATTCCCTCTGTTACTGTAGCGACGTGACACAGTAATATGACAGCAAGTGTCTGCTGACTGTCAATGTTTCCTGAATGTACACTTGTAGCCAACACGTGGCTCAGTCAAGGGCTCCGAGCTGAACGCTGCGCTCACATAAATGGACTGCGGATGAAGCGTGTCCTGTTTTGCTTTTAGTGTAAATGCGGTAGGAGGAGGAGGAAAGAGTGAGTGGAAGAAACGATGAGGAAGAGAGAGATGAGTCATTAGGGTTTGTGTTGAACATGGCCCCCTTTTGGTTTTCCAAGTCTTGAGTCAAGTAGAGCTTCATGTGATCCCACCTGGAGGGAGGGATTCCCAGAGACGACCTCAGACTTCATCACAACCACCATTGCTATTGGATATTACAATATTGGGAAGTTTCTTTTAAACTTCTGCCTTTAAACAAATTAAGCCCCAGCTCAGAAATGTTAATTAAACAAAATTACTTTTTATATATTAAAACAAACTAAATATGAGATATAGAATCTTAACTTTAGAGAGTAACTAAATACTTACCTGTATAAAGATTGGGGACTTTAAAGCACAACGACCAAACTAAGATAAATAAATGTTACAAATAAAGTCAGTGCAATGCGATTACATTTTTGGGCTTGAGTGTGTGACGCATGTTAAGGAAGCAAAGTCCCTCAGGAAAGAGCCGGAGGACACAACCCGGGAGAGGGATACTGCTTAGCATGCCGCCTCCACCACCCGGACGCCGGATAAGCGGAGGAGAAATGCAAAAATGAATGTTTGCCTGAACCTCACTGGACTTGGCTGCAGCAGAGTTTAAGATGTGCCCAGACATTACATTTCAACCGAGTGGCTGCTACACACCGCTCGTGTTGAATTGGCACCATCGCGCGTGTGTGTTCTCGTCCATCAACAAAATCTGTCCGCGTGCAACTAGGCATAAAACATACTGTGCTATTGCTTTGGCAGAGCCAGTGAAGTAATATCCAACTGTTAATTAAAGTATCTATTTTGTTTGCTTTTTATTCAATTATTTTTCCGAGAAATTGCAATTTGTAACTGAACTCGTGTACGTATACAAGCACAGAGCAATGAAGTAACATGAACACAGAACATCACAGTACACACACACACACAGTGCTGATGTAAGAACAATAACAGGAGAACATTGGGGTTTGTTTGTCGTTTTTGCTTCACTGTTGGTGCAACACAAAGCCCAAAAATGATTCCCACGTGCTGAGCTCGGCCTTTAGCCATCTGGAGCAGTGGATCTCGGGATAACCAGGGACCAGGACCAACAGGGGACTCCAGCACTTTCACACTGCGAACCAGTCTTACTACTCGCTACTCTCACACACACACACACTCTGATCAATCAGGACCTACAGTGCCGAGCTTCTAAGACCAAATATTGCTTACTGGCCAGACACAAGCCTCCACAGATTGACGCCTGCCATTTCAGATACTTGCGTTTCGCCTGTTTTTGGTGCAGAGAGAATGAATGAAATTAAAACAGGACACCTACAGCACACTATGGTATCATGACATCTACCAGCATGTTCTGGCTCTGTCTGTAGGAGATACTAAGCGACGTGACGTCACACAATAGCACGGCTCCTCGGCGCAAGCAATTGTCACCAGAAGAAGATGCCGAAATGTCACCTGCTCTATTTTACATAATCTTCATTATACTTGAGGTGTAAATGAGAGAAAGGGAACACACACTTCCTTCTCTGGGTCGCGCCGGGTGAACCAGTTCCTGATTTAGTTCCGAAACTTCAGCGCGAAAGTGTGTAAAGAAGCTTTCAACCATGTACCACAGCAGCATGGGGCAAGCCTGCCTGGCACGGAAGGTAGTGGTTTCTCCAGGCCTGTTTGTTCTGAACTTCCTGCACCCTGCTGTTCCCTTTGAGGTTCAGAATGGGTCATGGACCAACATGTACAAGAAGGGATCAAGGACAGCACTAGAGGCAGAAAGGACAAAATATACTGCAGATAATGGGACGTGAGACACATCAGATATCGTTCTACACCATCGCTGTAGAGTTTTTAAAGTTCTATTATTGTATGTGCACTTAGAAAGAGACCAAACTTAAGAGCAACAAAATAAGTGGCTCCCACTTCTACTGCAACAGGATCATATGGTTCCAATATGTGCTCTGTGTTATTATGTCTTGTAATAAGTATCTAGTGCTACACTATTCCAACAACAGTGCACCACTGAGTAAAGGCAAGAGTTTGGTGGTCTACAAAAGGCTATTAGAGGTGTGTTCCATTCCATTAAGACGTAGTACTCAGTTTCCTTTCCTTTTTTCCACCATCCTTCTCTCTGACTGACTGTTTTCACCGCCTCACTGTTCATGTATGCTCGGTTTGGTGCGTGATAAGTTACGTTGCATTTGTTGCCCAAAATAGTCCATCAGTGGTGTGTGTGTGCACAGATGACTTCCTGAATGAGTCCTGAAATAGCACCAATAACAATCACACCAGCACCAGCAGCTGTTTGTAAAACGCTGCTCATTATCTGGACCAAAACACCAAAACCAAAGATACACACTGCCCACGAAAAGATGAAAAGATGCAAGCGCACTGTGAAATATGAATTTTTCATTTTATTATATCTTCACATGAAAACAAGGCAGAGCTCTCTACATGCAGCTTATCCTGAAAAACAGCAATGATTAGGACTCCCTATCTGTTAATCACAACCCATTAAGCTAACGCACAACCCAGAGCAACACACTTCCTACAGATGTAGTCGGTAAAACAAAATAAAGCTTGATTTTACATAATTATGGCTTTAAAACAGCACCCGTTTCTTCACTGGCAGTGACTCATAATATTTAGACAGTGTTAATGCACTGTCCTTTTTTCTTTGAGGAGCAGCTGAAGCAGTAGAAAAACAATATAATTTCTCAAAGTGGTTGAAGCACTGAAACATGATCCACAGTGTGGGGAAACAGCATGAGAATACAGGAAACATCAATCACAACAGAATTAATCTGCTACAGCTATCAGAAATGGTTATGAAGTGAGAACTTTTCCCACATTTTATTTTGTTTCTCTAAACCAGCACACTCCATGCATTTATTTTGATCAGGACTCATACATAGAAATTATGCAGCAGAATGCAGTGTATTTGTTTCTTCATATTGCAGTAACTGTCCTATCACTCAAAAAATGATTTTTAAATTAGATTACATCCACCTTCTCTGTCTTTTATTTCTATAAAAGCATCAATACATTTCTTCCCCAGACATTTGAGCACTTTGACGGCTTTGTTATGATTGCGATGCAGAGAATGTAAGCAGACAGTGTTGACTGCTAGAAAGAATGATCCTTGTGCAGTAAAATGGAAACGGTAGCATAACAAATGTAGAAACCACCATCTGTTAATAGTATGTCCTATCGATAAACTTCATTTTTTTTACACGAAATATATTGGAGCAGATTTGAATCAGGCTTTGTGTTTTAAGTTAGTGCCTCAAAGCATCTTTGATCTGTAAAAAGTTTCAGTTATCAGTTTAAAAGTGTGACTCTCCCACTAAATACAGAGAAGAGCAGTGATCATGTTCTTTTCAAGCTTTGTACTGTAATTGTCACTTTTTCCTCAACGGGAGAACAGGATCACATTTTATTTCGGGTCTGTTGACAGTTAAGGAGCCATTGAGTTTTCTAATGGGTGCTTAATGAGTGCTGCACAAATCATAACAAAGACAGTCCCTTGGGGATGCTGACTGTCTGGCAACCATGATCCCCAGAGAGACGGAAAAGGCCTAATCTTCGTCATACACATACACAAAATATTTTGGAACATTAACACTTTATTTTCCACGTTGTTGCTTCTCCAGTTCATTACGTCTGTTTGCTAGGCAAACCGATTTGGGCGAGTTTGGAGAAACAAGCTGTTCTTTGCGTTCATGGTACAATCTGACTCAGATAGAGAGGCCACTCATGAGCCACTCTCTTCCTTCAGACGTCTGCAAGATCAGACTACAAATCTGTCCAAATCTTGCCTACTGAGTGCAGTTCAGACACAATGCATAAAATACTTTTAACCCATACAAAGCCTGCCCTAATTTGACCTGAAGGCACCATACATTTGAAAATATCTCACTATGCTTTTAATGCCTTGGACAGGAGTGATCAAGTCATATCCTCTGGTCTTAAACTTGCTCTTATTGCCAGGTTTGAATACACCTTTCGATTGAAATGACCGAGTTGGAGTGAGAGTTACAGAAGCGAGTATGTGTCCATGAAAGTGTGTGTCACAGTGTCAGAGACAAAAAGGAGAAATTAAAATGACGAAACCTCAATCCCAACATTAATTAATAAATCCTCACAATTTGACCAATATGATATGGATGAGGTTGACTTAACTATGAGGAGAAACAAATCTAAAAATAATATATTTATATTTAAATGTTTTATTACTTATTTTTTCTCTCATTTATTGTATTTGCCACTTATCATTTCTTTTTATTGTCATTTACCACACAGACAAGTAAAGTCTGCATTGTCAGAATAAGACGCTACTGCCTGTTGGATATGTTTATGATTTCTGGATGTAATGTAGTTGTGCAGAAAGAGAATGCATTGCATGTATCTTACACAAAGCTGGTTGCTTATTCACCAAACCACCGGGGAGAATAAAGTTGCCAAAGGAAAAAAAAGGTGTCGCATCAAGTTTGCAATACAACTCTGGTGTTCCTGCTTGGTTGGGTTCCGTCTTATCTTAGCTTAGAGATCCGGCACTTTGCATATGTTCCCAAAACAACTGGTATGTTGCTGAATCTAATGAATTCCTTGTTATTAAATGGTTTGCAAAGCCAACGTTTTGGTGGTGTGATGTCAGCCTAATGAGACCTCGTCCTCTGTCCCCTGGCGGATGTGACGGGTCTTAGCACAGGACAAATAAAGAGACGGTATGATGTCAAGGTGGCATAGAGGTGCCACCAGCATTTCCTGTGACTCTGGTGTCATCAGAGGGCAGGTAAAGGAAACAAACAAGGGAATCCAGCTTAGAAATGGCACCGGCCCCACATGGACTCTTAACCAGTGGTACAGCTGCACGTACACATAAGCTCCCCATTAGCTCTCTCTGTCTCTCTCTCTCTGTCTCTCTCTCTCTCTCTCATCCCACACCCCCCACCCTCCCTAGTGGCTGTTTTTGTGGATTGTTCTCCTGCTGTTGTCATAGTGACTGTGATGCAGACAGCCCGAACAGGCTGGCTGTCGGCTTGGATATGTCGTGTGTATGTGCGTGCGCGTGTGTGTGTGTGTGCTTCTGCATGTGCGTGTCTGCATGTGCGTGTCTGATAAAACGCCAGGCTGCTTTCTGCTTAGACAGGAAGTGTTTGGAGAATTATGTAATGTCCTCTCTTTAAAAGGAGCGAAAAAGAGAAATAGAAATAAAATTGTCTATCTGCACATCAGTGCTTGCAGTATAAAAGTGGAGTTTATTCTAAAGTGTTAATGATGCAGTTTTGTGGTGTGGTTGCTTTACTATAAGCAGGTAGTTTAGTGTTTAATAGCCAGACTTTGCTGCTTTGTAGGATTGTGTCTTCTTTGGGAGGGCTGACGAGAGAGGCTCTTTCCTGTGTGTAAAGTTTCCACTGAAGCTGTGGGCTCGGAGCCAAGAGCCACCCTGTATAGATGGGGGGGAGATGAGGCAGTGAAACAGGGAGGAGGAGCTGAAGAAATAAGAGATGGGATGGGAGGAGAGAGCAAAAGAGCAGGGTGAGAGGTGGGGGGGAGGGGGGGGGGGTGAACGCAAGCCGGCATACTACACATTATAGAGGGAGGAGCAACAGAGTTGTGATAGAAGAGGAAGGGAGGGACAGAGGGCGGAGACAAGCCAGAGGGAGAATAGAGGGGGGGGGTTGGAGAGAGTCCGAGAGAGAGAGAGAGAGAGAGTTATACATGCTGCCCAGGAGCAGAAAACAAATAGGGAGGACAGCAGGAGTGACATGGAAGATGGACGGCAAACTACATTCACAATAACAATTTGCTTATGCTCAGCTCAGCTCAGCTCATGCCAGTAGAAACTTTGCAATTTCACTTTTGGTGATTCCTGCATTTTAAGCTTGAAGTGGAAAGGCTCAGAGCTCATCACATGGCTGAATTAACTGCCTGACCTTATAACTGGAATCTGTCAGGCCACATGTTTTTCCATCAAGTTTAAAACAAATCAGGGCCTCTTATGTCATTAAATGTTAATATTGAGGAGATATACAGCACTGTAAACTGTTAATTCAGTAGATGTTGAATGTTAACTCTCCTGAAACAGCACATGTTGGAGTCTCTCTATCGCTCTCTCTCTCACACACACACACACACACACACACAGACACACACAGACAGAAGTGCTGAAAACAATACTGACTTTCTCTAAACACTGCAGGAGTGAAAGGAAGGGGAGGAGCATCAGAGCATGAGAGCAGAGGGGAGGGAGAGACGGAGGTAGTTAAAGGGGATGGTGGGCTGGGCTCTGTGACAAGTGGGAGGCTTGCAGATCCCTGTGACGGTGTCATTCTCGCACGGAGTGTGTCCTTATTGGACAACATAAAGGTCTATAAATAGGATCCTAATCTGCAAAAGAGAGCTAAAAATAGAGACAGAGAGAGGGACAACCAGTTTGATAGTTTAGAGTTACAGAGATTGAGAGAAGATTTGCCCGCAGAGTTAGAAGGTCTGTGGAAAAAGTCAGTAAAAACCTTCACAGGCCTGTGGTGGAGCAACCTTTTTACTGCACACACGCTCATTGCTACACATTTTCACCTGTTATCACTACATACCAATGAATAGTATTATTATTATCGTCAAGGTGCTTTACAACAAGGTAAAAACACAAAATATCTTAAAATAACAATAAAGATTTGATCACCTTAATGGTGTCAAGTACATTTAGCTAGTTTTGTGTTTGCGTTACTTCACAAATTGACTTTGCCGTGACCTTGTTTACAAACGTGATCCAACACGTGTTCGTACGTTCTAATGCCAGAACCTCTAAGTCGGGGCAGGTGCTGCTAGAAGTCGAGTCCGTGCTTCCTTTCTGTCATTCTGTCGTTTATTTCAAACCATCTCTGTTGGACAAAAATAAAGATAAATATTCCCTGTGATGGATTGCCCATGTCAAACAACGTTCATGTCTCTACAGGTCATATCATTCATTCTGCATGAATATGGCATGAAATATAACCAGCTTTGGCTCGATATAAGTTTAAAAAAAGGAGTGGAAACATATTAGGTCAGAGTGTAAAGTTCCTTCATGATGTCTGACTGTCTAGATAAACGGATTCATGTCTTCCATCCCCTCTCCTCTACACTCATTCAGAGCTTTCTCAAGTCTCTAATTATGTTCACTTGCAGAGTTGGTTGGGAGGGTGGGAAGGTGGGAGTGTGTGTGTGTGTGAGTGTGTGTGTGTATACGTACTTTACCATCGCCCACATGTTAAAGCCTGTAATTAGTGCGCTTTAAGATGAGAAAAATTCTTAGAAAATGTTAAAAAGAGCAGGCCTAGGCGTGTGCAGCTACGTGTACACAGGCCAGGAGAAGGAAATGAGAAGGGGGTGCACACCACAGTCCTCTTTAAAATCTCATTATTTCCTTTGCTCTCAGATCTTTGAGGGAAAGGTTGTTGCAATGTTGCTGCCGAACAAACAGAATGATTATTTTATGACAGCAAACTATTGTCAGTATTTAAAGGGAATGGCCAGCTAGCTGCAGAAGGAGTGGTCAACTTACTTATTTAAGTGTAAGGAGTCTGTACTTAAAGTTGTGTGTGTGTGTTTGTGTATGAACACACGGGCTTGCGCCTGTGTGTTGAGTGAGTCATCTTTTGTATTTGTTCTCATACAGTAACCCAACACCCAACCCAACCCAATGAAAGACCACAGCAACACTTGTTATTCTCTCACTACCTTTGACTGGGCCTTTACTTCTTTCATCTCACGCCACTTTGTTTCTTTCCTGCGTACTTTCTGGTTTTCTCTCATCTTTCTTCACGTTGTCCCCTTTCTCGCTGGCTATCACGAGTTCTCCGCTAATTAATCCCCTCATCCTGTAGCCTCTCCTGCAGTCATGTGTCGCGCTCTCTTAACACCAAGAGTATTACGTCTTGTGTTTCGTCAAAGGCAGGACAAAATCGCTTCACTCGTTTCTACCCGAGCTCCAGGTCATGTCAGGTCACCTCTGTACGTTCACACCACACCGTCTACCACTGGCTGCACTCTTCAATTGTTACTATTAATTGAACTAAAGAGAGATTTAGCAATTTTGCATTTGAGTTTCTGCGGTTCGATTTTACTGTGTAGGTTCACTGATAGGTGTCCTTTAATGAAGGGTTAGGGTTATTAATGTACCAAATACATTTTAAAACAAAAGACCTAGACCTGCTGGATCCACCTGACTAAGAAACATCTATCTGACCCTAGGCTGTAGCAGTGTCAGATTTTGTCCTTAAACTTTCACTGTTAAATATTAAATACTCCCCTCTGTTTAAAGGCATTCGCCAACACAAAGGCACACAGTAATTTCACTTTGTAACACTGAGTTCTTTCTGTCAGCTAGAGGATGAGAAACGAGCTGGTGTCCATTTTCCCCAAGTTCCCCTTCCAAACCACTGTTTCTAATCCCATTGCTGATACAGCAGATGGGGAATATACAGTACAAATGTTAAGAATACCAACATGGGGCTTACACATTTCTTCAAAGTTGTACAAACCACAACGTTCACTATAGCAAAAATGTATTGGGTGCCTCACAGATGTAAAGTAACCAAAACCAACATTGCAAACATTTTGAGTATGGATGTCACACTCAGGATTTTCCCTCCACAATCTTGATTCACTCCAGGATTTGATGTTATGCATTGTTTCTCTTAGTACAGTATACAGCTGCAAGGTGCTGAAATTCACTAACAGTTTTCATGCAACAGAAGGTCTTTAGTGGTTCGCGAAACAAAGCACAATGTCAGATGTTTTGTCAGATCTACACACATAGTGAAACAAGCCCATGTGGATGATGAATAATTAACTGGCTGCTGTTTACTATTTTGTTTTTGGGGGCTCTTCAGTTCAGTCGCTGAACACCGTTAGGAAACAATTCCAGTGTTTTAACATCAACTTCACAAGACTTTTTGGCAGCTGTTTGTTCCCTTTGCTCCATCTTCTCACTGCGGTCAGGAGACTTAGGGGAGCCTCTTAACGTGGGGCCCCCGGGCAGAAGTAATAAGCTATTACAGTGTACCCCTGTGACAAGGTTCAGCATCCACTACTGAAGACTCATAAACTGTTCTTGTGGAGTTATTTCCCGAACAGAAACGGTTCAAGCTATACTTACAGAGTGAAAATTCACAATTTCCTACTCGAGTCATTTGTACCTGCTCTCTACCCGCACCTACTGCCTGAACTACTCACCCTGTGTTGCCTCTTAAAGGGCCACACCACTGTTAAAATATAAAGGCTTTTTATAGTCCAGGATATTTGAACTATATAGTAATCATTCAGACCAGAGTCTAATTATCCACAACTGCAAAATCTGAAGGAACTCGTTCAGAGATATAAATGAGGTTACTGAGTGTGGTGTATAAGAAAGACCACTTGGTGCTAAATCCCGTATTTTGTCACTGGTGGAGGTAATCTGGGAATCTGTCAGTCTTGGACAGCCTCGTTCTCTTTCCCTTTCTTTCCTCTCTTATCCCTCGCTATCACCGCCTCTTGCTCTGCCTCATTCGCCGTCTGATGCTTTCCCTCTCTCACTGTCATTCCACATTTATGACCCGACTGTGATGTGCACCCAACAACCGATGGGGCACGGCAAGATGGCTGCGGTTGCCCTGGCAACAGAATGGAGAGTAAGAGGAGAGAGCGAGAGTAAGGTGTCCGGGGTTTTTTTGGATGGATTTTTGAGGTTGTCGAGGTGAGACAGAGAATATGTAAAGAGGGCAGGAAGGACACGAGGGGTAGCGACATCTCTGAAGCCTCTACGTGGACACGAGTGCTGAAAGCTTGGACTAGTGTTGAGAATCGATTACTTGTGATGAATATAGATATATATTTTTTCTTTATACTTGGTATGTAGAAAGAGAATAGTGTGTTTGTTCATCAGCAATTTGACACAGACCCTGAGATTAAGCCCACTGTAACAATGCGTGTGTCGGGTGTGTATGCCAGAGAGACGGCGAGAGCAAGGGTTGTGGTCTTTTGCTGTCTGTCTTGATGCGGTGCTGGATTAAAGGAGTTACATAATGCGCTCTGAGCTTCTAGCAGCATACGCTAAGAGGATTACCACAAGTCTACTAAAGACACTGGTCCACACACACACACACACAAACACACACACACACACAGACTAATAGACAGTCTTCACCTCTAGTTACAATATGTTCAGAAGTACACACAGAGACAGAATTGTATTCTTGTTCACAACTTGACTCATTGTTGGATGCACATGTATTAAGTACAAGTAGAGCCAGACAGGATACCTCTGACTAACTGGTGTTACATAATAGTAGGTTCTTCAGATAAACGCTCACTTAGATTTTCATCCACAAGCCACATTGAATGAAAATGCCAAAAAATCTACGCACTTTTGAAGCAATAATGCGTCTTACAACACATCTTCTTTCCGTTTCGCCCGTCTGTACAAACTGCATTTTTCAAACGATACATACATCAATTCTGTTTGTAGCAGTGGTGAATGAAAAGATAAGAATTAGGACCGCTAAATAATACCTACCGTAAAAGAGGTTCAGAAGATAGACCATTTCCAGTTGAGTTGTTCCAAGATGAGGATTTCTGCCCCTATTTGGCTTAAAGCTAATATCTTGATGCTCTTAGGTAGTCCTGTTGTGGGTTTTGTTACGTTTGGGCATTGTCTTAAAAGCTTATCTCATTAAACACAACCTTGGAGGGCATTGGTTTTAAGTACAGTGTAGCCTGAGTCTGCAATTTTGAACATTGTTTGAAGAACAAGCTGTTTCATTTCTCTAAGACAATATGGTGATATGTGTGCCACACTTAAGTACAGTGGGGACCTCTTATGTATGTCAACATCATCAGACAGTTTTTGCCTTTACGCACACATATACAGTATAGTAAAGCCAACACACATGCATAAAGGGAGGTTTAGATGACCTCAAAGACCAAAATAAAGAGTACAGACTTAAAGATGTGATGATTTCAGGGACTGCTATATGCACGAGGAAGAGTTCGGCCTAGTGTCTTACCTGGAACGCCTACGTTAGACAATGTGACTGACGAATTGAGGGATTTATGCGTTCTATTTATCTATTCTTCTTTGTATTCTCATTCTTTTTCAACTATTATTTGTTTTTCATGTAGACGGCTGCTGCTTAATTAAACATTCCTGCCCCTGTACAATGCGTTGGATGAATGGGATATGACTTAACAGCAATGTGTCTTTCTAAAAATAGTGTCCCAGATCCTCAGACCTTGCTGTAAACAGGTTACGTTCAAAACTATATTGCACTGAAGGTTAAAAAAAAAAAGACACCCTTTTATGCTTTTTTAAACCACAAACAGACTTCACCTCTCCCTCGCCGGGGCAGGGATAGAAGTCGATACGCGAAGTGTTTCTCAGTTGAGTGAAGTCGCCGCACACGTTCGTCTGGTGTGTGTTCAGTACTGTAAGGCCACTTGCTGAACTGACCCCTGTTTGTGAAGGAACCGCTAGTTTTGGTTGCAGTAGACAGTGGGCCGGGTCAGAGGTTAGCAGGAGAGCATGAACCACGCTAATAGGAGACCATACAGGGGGGTGGGGTGGGGGGTAGAATCCATGGGTGTGTGTCTGTGTGTGTACAAGCCAGAGAATGTAGCTTGGGGGAGGGACAGAGTCACACAGAGGGATGAGGGAGAGAGAAGAAGAGAGGGGGGGCTTGTAGCAGCTAAGGCATTTTATAGATGCGTAAAAATGGACCCTGGAGGAAGGAAGTAATGACAGTCTATACCCTCCCCCACCTCTGCACCCACACACTTGCTCTCCATTTCCTGCAGTAATTGACCCATCGCTCTCTCCTTTCCTTTATCCCCTCAATTAGGCCATCTCCACTCGCTCGCACACGCACACACTCTCTGGCGCGCACGTTCGCATTGGCGCACGAGGGGATGCGCACGTGTACAATCGATAATCATGCTTTGACCTGTCATCAGATGTGAACAAGAGCGAGTGGGTGGGAGAGGAGAGGCAAGGGGCGGGGGGTGGCGGGGGCATAGGTAGAGATGAGAGGAGCTGAATATGGCAGACATCTTAAGAGGAGAGAGAAAAGAAAGGAATGGCTCATGGTGATGAGCTGCATACAAAGGTACACAAGAAGGAGTTTCTTCTTAGTTGAGATTTTGGGCAGGTGTCCACAAACCGCTGACGTGTTGTGCTGCGGAAGCATGTTGAGACCTCAACGATAACTGTTTTAGATTTGTGATTGCAGGTGAATGCAATTACCTGTCCGGGTTGGACAGAAAATCGCTAGTATTGTGCATTCCAAATGCTGTAATCAGCTCCCATTGTGTTACAAAATAGGCAGAATAATGAGCAAAGAAGAAGGAGAAGCACTTTAGCCAAATAGATGCTCTCCTTTGGGCTGCGTTCCTGAATAGTTTGGAGTTATCGTTGTGGAACATTATATCTCTTAACCCCAGTTTGGTGAGGGAGGCGCTGCCGTACAAGCTAAGATCCGCTTTACCAAAAGAAGTTCAGTGCTCCCCTGGTCAGGTTGTTGTTGGTCTGGGTTTTCACTGTCCAAGAAAGTTTTAAATGGCTTATATTTCTATTTTGATATGGCACAACAGACCGAATGGGGTTTTGTACTGTAAGGTGTGTTTCTCTGTCGTACACACTTGCACCTGTGCACGTAATTGTTGGTATTGACGTTAATGTGTCTGGGTGCAAATCAGTTATATTAGTCCTCTCTCCTCTCTCCTCTCTTGCCGCCCTGTGATGGCGTCCAGGTATTTCCGTTTACATCTTGGCTGCCTGACTATAGGAATCATGTTTCCGGCTGTGAGAAGTGGAAAAAGATATGTTGGGTGTGTAAAGTGTGAAGGAGGGTTGAGTTGTGGTAACAGGTAACACTTGTGTGTGTTGTGTGTGTGGCTGATCTCTTAGATGCATTTCTACTCCTTCCCTGGTTTCTAACTTTCTCTAATTCCTTTTCTCTCTGTTTTTTTTTTAATTTGAGCCCTCTTCACTTTTCTCATTGATTACCTCTGAGCATCTTCCTCCTCTCTATGTTTCTCAATCTCTGTTGCCCACTGCTCTGTCTCACTGCTCTGTCTCTCTCTCTCTCACTCTCTCACTCTCTCACTCTGCGCCCAGTCAGCCACAGGAATGTATCTCGAGGAACGCCTGGCGAGACGAACTGGA
>NW_027466843.1:3277500-3285000 GCF_046128005.1 Genypterus blacodes | reverse complement strand
GAGAGGGAAGGTGGCTGGAAGAGGGAGAGAGGGATAGATTCGGGGGGAGCAGCGTCTGTCAGCCCGAGAACAATAAGAGGCGTTCATGACACGTCTCCGGGGTATCAACACGATGTGTTCCCCCTAATAGCAGCTCAAATAATTAATAACTTCCTCTGTCACTTTCTCTGCTACACACACACATCATCTCTTTCTCTGGTGCTCCCGCAAACATTAGCACAGAGACATACAGGCACCTATTCAGACACAGACACACACATGCAGAGACAGACACACACACAGAGACGATGACACACACAGAGACGTGAGTAATCTGCAAGTAAATAAGAGCAAACTGGTTGTCTGGCCAATTTCATTGTTCTCTGTAAATAAAAACCTCCTACACTTGCGAACAAACACACACATGCGTGCGTGCGAGAACACAAACACTCTCACAAAAGAACATAACCTATAGCGCCATCTTGCATGCACCACTAACACCCATACATTGAGCCCTCTCTTCTCAAAACTGCACACACGCATCATAGTGAGAAGAGGCGACCGAGAGGGAGACGGTCCTGTTCTAATGTTCACTCACATGAATAAGTGATGGTGTTAAGAAGCGACAGTCTATGTGGGAGGGTGTGTTCAGTGGGCAGTTGGGGGTTAAGGGTGTGCGTGTGTGTGTGTGTTTGCTTGCACATGCTTATGTTTCTGCATGAACAGGTCCTCAAGACTCCAGAAGCAGTGCTCTGGAACAAAGCCTACCAGTGGTGTTCCTCATTGGTGGTGTGTGTGCGCACACATTTGTTCAAGTGCATGTGTGTTCATTGTGTTTCATGGCATGTGTGTGACATGTGGATGTTTATGGCCGGGGGGCACGAAGGGAGAGAGAGAGAGAGAGAGAGAAGGAGAGAGAGAGGGAGGGAGGGAGGATAAGATAGAGCGGGAGGGAGGGAACGCAGAGGACGAGCAGTGAAGAGAACACAGAGAGAGAGAGAAAGAGGGAGAGAGAGAGAGAGAGAAAGAGGGAGAAATGGAGGGAGAGAGGAGTGTATGTAGTCATTGAGATGTTGAAAGCGAGCCGCAGGCAGTCTGTGTGTTCTCTCTCTTTATTTCTCTACCCCCACCCTCTCTTTCTTCCCCTCTCTCGTCTTTGTGAGCTTGGAGAGCAGATAAAAGCTGTCCCAGTCTTGAGGACAATAACAGCCATCGCAGCTTTGCTGCAGTCAGCGTCGCCTACCTGCTTCCTCTTGTCTCTGCAGCATGAGAAAGTGTCTCCAGTGCCAGCTTTGTGTTAGCACCGCCGCAGACAGCCCATGGCCGTCACTATACCGTAGTGCTTCCATGACAGTGTAGGTTTTGTCTGACACCGAGCCCCTTTGTGCTCTTCACATTAGCTCCTTTCAGACATCGAGCTGAAACATTGCGGTGTTCAGTATCTGGGTAAGGTTTCGCTTTCTTTGTTCGCAGATCTCCTATATGGAAAAAATTCTCAATGACAGCACTGTTCTGGATAGATGCAGGATAGGTGGCAGCACCACTGGAAAACAGCAGTGAGCCGGGTTCGAGGATACCACAGAAGAAGAGCACTCTCAAAGTCCAAAGCACTTAAAGGACATACAGCCCGATGGCTGCTTATCCATCGTATGCATGATTCCTTTTGTGGATTTATTCAAGGAAGTTACTACTTTTGTTCTTACTAAAGCTGCAGTGGAAGACGGGTGAATGTGAATGGGGCTTTCCAATATGTTTTTGTTTCTTTGTAAACTGCTGATTGAAGCTGTTTAAGTCTCTAAGACCTCAGCAGGTGCTCTTTAGTGTGCTAATGCTGTCAGCCAGGGTCCTGTTCCATACTGGCAAAGCAAAGAAAAAACAAAGGTGTCCAAGCCCAATAGGAAGAATTTAGATAACAACTGTGATAGTGAGAGTAAGAAAGCAATTTATAGATTAATAATGTGCATATACTGTAGTATTACAATGACACAATGTGCTATCAGGTGTTCATACAGAATATCTGTGCTAGCTTAAGTGGCTGTTTATGTATGCTACTGTAGTTAAGTCACCCTAACATTACAATATTTAAAAACAACAAAAACACTACTACTGCTATAAAAAGGCTTTTACCTTCCATTCCTCCTTAACCTTTACCTTCCATTGCTAAGTAGCTGTTAGTAGATCAAACTGTGTAGCTTATCCCTGGCCGACAGTGTGTTGTGAGGCTTTATTCATGTGAGTTTCACAGTTCAGACTTGGCCTTCCTATTACGCCGGTATTAAACATCAGAGCTAGTGTGCGTCTATTTTTAAATTGTACAGTGTGTACCGTGTGTGTGTGTTTTTGTGTTGACTTTGGGCAGCGGAGAAATGTGCGGCACTAAAAGTACGTGCGGCCCCACATTTGTTAGCGCGCTTGTGTGTAGCTACGACAACATCAGCAGATGTGTTGGGCTCAAAGTCATTTATATGGTAATGATGTCATTTACCTCTGAAATGCATCTTCCTCAACATTGCCAAATAAGACTCATCCATACTGGCAAAGTTTGTGTGTGTGTGTGTGTGTGTGTGTGTGTGTGTGTGTGTGTGTGTGTGTGTGTCCCTTGCTTGCATGCATAAGCAGATCTGCTTTGGGAAGGCGACTGCTGGGGTGCAACGTCTGTAATGAGTATGAATTGTGCGAGTGTGAGTATGGGAGGGAGTAATAAAGTGCTATATTATCCCCACACCAGTAGGGGCAGAGTTGCCTTCTATCAGGGTAGTTACACTAGTTATGTGTTCGGCAAGGGAGGGAGTGTGTTTCTTTTACTTGTTTGAAGTTATGAGTGAGTTATTGTTTATAGATTAGGGTTCACAAGTATCTTTGTCTTCATTCTTGACGTAAGAAGTTATCACAAGCAGCCAGAAGGTAAAACCATTCAAGTTTAGGAAGCCATTCTCCATACAATTATCTTTATTTAGACAAAAAGTGAAATGTAAAATTAAAGGAGCAGTGGGTGTTTATGTAAAGTAGTTTCTGTTGAGCTGTACATATTTATTTCACGGATATGGATGAAAACAGCAACAGGTGGAATTCCTGGTGAGTCAAATCAGTGTGAGTGTGAGCTACACACATAAACGGGTAGCTACAGTCTCACCATAACTTTAACCACATCTCTAATGTCAATATAGCGAACATTTTATCATTCAAATCACTCAAATGGGCACATAATCAGTTGTATGCCCGAACCTAACAATGGTTCCTCTTCCCTGAACCCTGGTGGGATCCATACTTCCAAGCGTCTTGGCTGTAATCGTATGTATGTAACATTACAACATGAGCCAATTCTACCAGACACTAGCTCAAAATCCTGGCTCATACGGCAAGTCACACACACACACACACACACACACACACACACACAAACACACACACACAGCCATACCTACAGCTGTCCCGGGGAGATAATGAAGATGTGTGTAAGCTCATTTTGATGATGGACAGACAGCAGGAAGCGAATCTCACTGTAGACTCGACCCAATAAGCCCCAGAGCAGCATTCACCCTCATTAGAGCACCAGCACAGCCATTCACCCTGGTAATGTGTGTGTGTGTGTGTGTGTGTGTGTCTGGGCGCGTGTGTGTGTGTGTTTGTTTATCCACGTATTTGTGCATGCGTGTGTGCATTCAGGCCAGCAGTCTCTCGCTGGTATCCACAGGCCTGGAATAACCACACAGAGCTTGTCACTTTGGCGATAACTATCATTAAGACACTGATTACAGGTCTGAGCTCCTTAAAATAACACATACACACACATATACTGGGGCAGTGGATCAATACTTGCATGCTGGGGTAATGATGGGTCTGCCTGCTCCACACAGATGAGAGGGGGTCGGTAGGGGGGGGCACCAAACAGCAGAAGAGATGGATGATGGGATAGATGGAGGGAGTGTGAGAGGGAGGATATCAAAGAAGAAAAGAATGAATGAAGAGTGATAGACGTGAAGTGTGAGGGAGAGGAGCAAGTCTTTGGGATTCAGTATGGAAATGGGAGAGAGAGTGGCCACAAACATAAACACAGTACACACACACACACACACACACACACACACACACACACACAGACACACACACCATATGGTTGCTGTTGCATTAAATGAAGATCACTCTGGCATGTGCTGGAATCAATGGGATGAGGGCTGAGATAGAGCGGCATAATGTAGAGGTCTTGATAGATTAGTCCGTCTATCTTCTGGCTTCCCTCACGATTTTTTGCCCAGAGGCAGAAACAAACAGAATCCCGACAACACACACACTCACACACTCTCTTTCTCTCTCTCTCTCTCTCGTAAGACAGAGATGTATTCACATTCACTCAAGGTCAGGATTGTAAACAGATTTACTCTTCCAGTGTGGATGCTAAATTCCTGTAATTATTTTAAAGTGAGCAGTGCCTTAATGGAAGAGACTTTTATAAAAACCTGCTGTCAAATTTCAATGGAAAGAATAGAAACAGATAACCAATCAAATTGACTTCAATAACACCACACGTGAAAATAGAGACGCTTTTATTTTGTTACTCTCCTCTCCTGCATATGTGCTTACAAACACACCCGCCTACCTACACACTCACACACAGACACAAGCCGTCTGCCTCCCTCACTCCGCAAGTGAATGTAAAGGACATAAATTGTTTGTGTGCGTGCGTGCGTACGCGTGTGTGTGTACATCATTGGAACCAGCATTTGTTTTGCGAACGCGCACGCTCAGATTGGACTTTGTTCCCTACAAGTTTAGTTGAAGTGTGTGTGTTTAGGCTGTGTAAACACACTCACACGCACACGCACACGCTCACTCGGGAAGCGGCGAGGCAACAGCAGTCTACCACTGCGTGACCTAGTTACACACAGACAGAAAAATTAGGTAGAAGAGAGTGAAGACAGCCACAAACAGAGGAAGATAACATCTTGCAGCATCGTCGAAACAACACGCGACCGCAGCACATCCTACTGGTGTCTGATCACTCGGTCAACAGAGAATGATATGATTATAGCTTTGATAATCACCTGTTATTGATCAAATACAGCCATAACAAACACCTTTGGGTTCTGTATGCGTTTAATGTCATTAACAAACCATTAAATGTGTGTTTTGTTGGTTTTGGTGACTGTTGTCATGGCTTAATCCTGGGTTGTAACTGTAACGCCATGTCAACTAAATGTTCCGTGAAGCTAGTGACAAAGGAGTGAAAAAGGAAACAAACCCACATCTCTTATCTCACAAAAGCATCTGACTGACAAGTTTGTCTTTGTTCAGCCTCATCCCCAAACGTAAACGTATTTAAATAAGGAGCTCATGGGAGAGAGACACAGACGGAATAAGTCAAATTTCATTGCGTAAGTCATAGGCGATGATGGTGAGCACAGTGATGAAAGAAGAAGGTTAGACAGAGACACACACACGGGACGAGACGGGTGACGTGACTTCAGTTAGTGCTTTGTGTTCTCGTGTCGCCATTGATCTGCACAACTGAGGACATCTGGAGCACAGAATACACACACACACACTTCCCCTTTCAACATGTCTTCTGGTCAACACACACCCATGCGCACACAGCGTGCGTGTGCAGTCAGTGAGATTGTGGTGTTGCTGCCAAGTAGCCATCAGGGCCCTTCCACTCTCTGCTATAGTGATCGGTTACCATAGCAGCCCATCATTCTCTCTCTCTCTCTCTCTCTCTCTCTCTCTCTCCTTCAGCAGCAGGAGGAAAATGGGAGGGGGAAATTGTCGTTTCTCCTACTAGGGCAGCCATAAATTTGAGTGTGTGTGCACGCACCAGTCTGCCCTCACGACAGGCTCTGGCTGAGGTAGAAGCCGACTGCATGGGCTCCATTCAGCCAATCGTATGCTCTCCCTCTGTGGCACATCGCCTGGCCGAGCCAATCAGAGGAGACACTTTGAATCACACACACACACACATACTGTACACTCGCACACAACCAGACACAAGTACTAGTTACACGACACACAGACATACTTTGTTTCTGGCTGCAGGTGTCATCCGCCGCATGTGTGATAATAGAAATGGATTCATATGGAGAACTGCAGGGAGCGGTCCTCTCCATTGTTTCTCTCTGTTTGTCCTTTTCTGTTTTTTTTATTTTGTCTCTCATCTCTCTCTCTCTCTCTCTTTTTCCATCTCTCCTCATACTCTCGTACTCAAATCTTCTATCGTCTCACTTTTTTGCCGTCTCTCCTTGTTTGTCATCTTCCTATCTTTTGCCCTACCTTTCACCCATTTGGTTAATCCCAATCCATCTCTCTCTCCCTCTCTCTCTCTCTGTCTCTCTGTCTCTCTCTCTCTCTCTCTTTCATTTTCTTCGTCTTTGTGTGTTCGACGTTGCCTGTGTTGAGGCTAACTGGCCTTTCGTTCATTCGCTTTTGTCAGCCTGTCCAGGGAGGATAGGTGTTGAACTCTCTCTCTCTCTCTCTCTCTCTCGCTCTCACGCTCTCTCTCTCTCTCTCTCTCTCTCTCTCTCTCTCTCTCTCTCTCTCCCTCTCTCTCTCGCGCACACAGCTGTCAGACCCCTCCTGGTGACCATCTGGCCGTGGAGCCAGGAGTCCCCCTTCACTCTCTTTCTTCTCTCTTCCTCTCTCGTCCCGGTAATCCCTTCTCATATCAGGAAACTCTGTTCCTTCATTGGCCTCAGTAGCTCATAAATCGGAGTATTTTCCTTTGTAGCATGATTTTGCGAATATAACAGGACTTCCAAACAATGGCTGGCCAGACTCCAAAGTGATTGCCAGAGTAGAGCAGCAACCAGTGGGGATGTTCCAGTGGTTGTGTTTGCCCCCAGTTCCAATCTGAGTCGTTTATATTCACGGCCTTTCTGATAATGGAACCACATCTGATTAACATGAGATCATTTCACCTTCTTATCATTCATATCCAGCAAAAGCATTCTCCCTTTTGTTAGAATGTTCTAGGTGAATAGTGTGCTGTGTAGTTTCCCTCTAAACTTTGACACAAACACAGAAAGATGTCACTCCATCACCGTCATGGTTGGTGACAGGAAAAGAAGAAATCTGATTTTACCATCCAATGCAAAAAAAACAATTACAGGCTGTAATCAGCCGTTAGGTTTGTTTTCTCCCCTGTTCCCTCCTCGTCTTCCTCTGGTGTGCAGTCGTCTTGTTGCTGCCAGATGAGCCCATCGTGGTGAGTAAGAGAGGGAGGAAGAAGGGATGGGAAGGGAAGGGGTGAAAGAGAGAGAGAGAGAGAGAAAGAAAGAGAGGGGGTGGATCTGTTGATTTACTAAAGACTCAAACACGACTAGTCTCCCCTCCCACACACCCACTCACACTTCCTCCCTCTACTCATTTCTCCCTCTCCCTCTCTCTCTCTCTCTTTTACCCTACCTCCATATAACATTATCCCCTCCCCTATCTCTCTATTTGTCCTTGTTCTCTCTCTCTCTCCCTCTCTCTCTCTCTCTCTCTCTCTCTCTCTCTCTCTCTCTCTCTCTCTCTCTCTCTCTCTCGCTC
>NW_027466843.1:3115000-3275000 GCF_046128005.1 Genypterus blacodes | reverse complement strand
ATTTTTTTTCTCACCACACCCTATATCCCACCACACCCTCAATTAGGTTTAAAATAGGACACTTGGGGACACATGTCAGAGAAAAGACGTTTTTCTACACTAACTCACACACAAACACAGTATACGCAAGTACGCAGCTGTGTTTACTGAAGACCTGTGTGATTTAATTGACTTATTTCACAGTCTAGTGGGCCAGACCAGGTACAAATAGACATACACACACACACATGCCCGCACACATACACACAATCTGGCTCGTCCCAGTGAATCAAAATGAAATCTAAATGATTAGGTGATTAGATTAGATGTGCGCGTGTGTGTGTTAACCTGATGGGTGCTGTATTTTTCATTTGATGCAGGTTCTTTGGTAATAAATCAACCATAATCATCTCCAATTCGTGACAGCCTGATTTTTGTCCGTTCACCAAAGTAATTGTTGCACTTTTGCTCCACAGAATCTTGACTGGAATCCTAAGCAAATATTCTGTTATTTCTACCCGTTAGTTTCACTTTATAATCACAACGGTCTATTAAACAGTACATTAGTTGTTAGTTGGTTAGTTGTAGCAGTTATAAAGACCTCTGGTTTTGGTGGAATCAGTCTGAACATTTCCTTTATTGGCTTTATAGATAACTATCAAAGGCCAATATTGGTTGATAGGTTGATTAAACTAAACAGTTGATTTCTGCAGTGTGTATTCCCTGACTGTGTATCGCAAGCAGGAGGTTTTTGGTTGCTACAGTTCATTTCTCGGGTCTTCTCTGCAAGAATGTCATGGCTCAGAAAAGTGGGATTACTGACGTTAGCACCTTTGATTTCTAACCTTTGAGTCGTCGCTCCTTGTTTCCGTTATTTTATTTGGCCGAACCTTTTAAAGTATGTGATATCTGGACCAATCGTGGAGTAGAAATAAACAAAGACTAAAGTTTGCCTTGGGGCCCCGCACAAAGGTCTTTGAAAGAACGGAAGTCACTGCACCTCGAGACCTACAAGACATCTCGTTGCACTAAAAGTCTAAAAGCACTAAAAGCATTACAATTCTAGAAATCCACCAATTTGTGTTTTATGAAAAATATCAATTGTATACCTGACCTGCACTCTCTGCACACGAGCTTCGGCACTAGGGAACTATCACTGAACATCAAGTGTGAGAGGAAGGGCTTCTCAGATGGAGGGATAGCACCTCATTTAAAAGCTGAGAAATCAGGAAGTGAAATTCAGTCTAATCTGAAAGGCCGGTTGCCTTCCCCAGCAGTTTGTCACTTTGACAAACCAAACTTTGACTTCCACCTCCTGGCTCCACATTGACCCTCTGTGTCATTAGTCACGTTTTTCATTGATTAGCCCATTGAGAGAGGAGGGGTAGCTGGTATGGACTATAGACTTACTTCTGGATTTCCAAATACCTAAATAGAAAGGACAGATATACATTTCCACTAATTTTTATTTTATTTTAGTTAATTTTTGCATGTATTGTTTTTTATTTCTGTTGTGTTTGGTTTTGTCTCACCAGTTTTGTTTTTTTCCGGTGCTTTTAGTCAAAAATGCTTTTGTCCTTGCAATACATTTTTCTTTTACAATAATAACCTTGATCTCATGAATTGTTTCTCTTAATTAAGCTCGTTATTCAGCGTTTCCAGCTTCATGCCTTTCTGTTTATGTTCTTACCACACGTGTGTGTCTGTGTGTGCACATACAAAACAGTGGTGGTTTGGAAGTAATCTGTAGTTGTAATCTGTAGTCTTTTTATCTTAGTTGTAAGATAAAAAGACTTCTACAAGCTCTTTGCTAATTCAGGTCAAACTCTGAATTCGTACAAATAATCTTTGATAAATCAAACTGTGCTTAATAAATGAGCAAAACTCAAAGAGATCCATCTCTCTGCTTGTCTTTGTAACTGGTAACGTGTGTAAATTTGTGTCTCTGGCTCGGTGGTTAACTGATTTCTCTTTTACCGTGGCCAGCAACCACTTAGTCTGCGCATATGTGTGCCCGCACGACCATATCATGCCTGTTACTGGCAAAAATGTCGAAGAAGTCGAGGGAGTATCAAAGAAAGAAGAGAATGAGATGAAGTACAACAAAAGAGGATGAACAGGAATCCCTTCACGCACAGATGAAACAGTGTAGTAGTAGTGGTGGAGTATATTTAATGATAATTACTGCAGTGGGAATATGTTTTACTTGTACCAAGGAAACAGAAGAGAGCTTTCTGCTGCCGGTACGAAGCGGAGAGACGTGCCTACTAACACACCCGCACCTTACATTTGTTTGCATGCATGCAAAAACAAATATCCACACATTGTGGACACATCTTCGTTTCAACATCACACTCTTTTAACACGGCGACTTTATTACCAACTCAATCTGATGCTCAGCCCGTAGCGAAAGAACACACGAGTGAAGACGAGAAGAGGCAGATGAGAGAGAGAGAGAGTGAGAGGGGAGGCGGGGAGTGAGTAAGTGAGCAAGAGGAGGAGGAGGAGGAAGGGAGGATGTAGCTCACAAAGCACCAGAGCAGCAGGTTGCTATAACAACAGCAGCACCTTAGTGGTTCCATCTCTCTAGCTTTCTCTCTCTCTCTTGCTCTCTCTCCCCTCTCTCTCTCTCTGATCACCCTCTCATCATTTGCTCCCCGCTGTCATTTGGCGCGCTATACCTTTCCATCACGCCACCTATCTCTCCCTCACCCCACCCCTCCTCTCTCCCTGCTTCACTCTCTCTCTCCTCTCCGTCTTCATGTTCTCGTAGCTCCTCCACTCAAAGGAAAAAGACCATCTGCCTGACGAATAAATCCGGTGTTCCTCTGTGTGTGTGCGCGCGTGTGTGTGTGTGACTCGCTCTCTTGTGTGTTGGCGCTCGCTCACCGCGTGCCCACTCTTACCTTTGTCTCTCTGTATCTTTGTCATTCGCTCTGTGTTGTGGGAGCAGAGAATCAGTCAGCAGGTGTTTATGTCAAAGAACACAGAGAGACGCAGGAGGGGAAACAAGCTTTCTCTCCCTCCCTTTGCTCTTTTACATCCTCTCGTCCTTTTATGCCGATGCTCCTTTCCTCGGCTCTCCCAGAGCAATTCAGTCTGATTAAACTACCTCAAAGTTCTTTGTCTCGGTTTCTTCACTTCTTTCTCTTTCCTTGATTTTCTCTCACACACCCGTGCACACTCTCGGTTTCACTCACTCTACCTAAGCATATCTTATGGTCTTGATTGCACTTTGCCAGTTCAGTGTGAGATACACAGTACATGGCCACAATTATTTATTTGTTGAAGATATACATTTTGATTCAATAACTACAGTTGGATATTAACATATAAAATGACATAATGCAGTCCAATCACTTGAATTTTGTCACTTTCTCTCAGTGGACACATGTTGGACATGAACAGTGAAGTGTCCACTGGCAGAAGGAACCAATTTGGAATCATAGCCTCTATTAAGGGTCTGTCTCTGTTTGTCTCTCTAGCTCTATTACCATTCCAGTTTTGCACACAACGTCGATGAATCTGCCAGCGAGTTACCAAAGTTCAAATTGTCAGGGTTCTCACGATTATATCCTCAGAGCTGTCAGTGTGTCTCACGAGCTGGAGTCAACGACCAAATGCTTGTAGTCAAACATTCATCTGCAGTGTTAGCTGCTGTACCGTATGTCCTTGTTGCTGCACAGCTCCCTTTTCTCAGGCATCTACTTTTGTTTGACTGCTTTCTATTTGTGCTGTTCCTTTCTGTCTTCTTTAGATTTACATTTTATTTTCTCTGTCCTCTCCTCTGTCCACTCAAAACACGGCATGCTTCTGTAAACATTTGTCACCTCTAAAGCAGAAATTAAACACTAGACGTCACGTAAAAGGACTTACTTCTTTATCATCTCACCACAAATCAAAACCTTGAAAAACTCTTAAAGGAAACACCATTGATGTCTTCCTCACTGTCTGCCTGTCTTCACCTCGTCTCCGTTCATGGTTTTATCAATGATGTTAAAGCGGTAATAATTTTTAAAGGTAGGTGTGTTTGCAGATCTGTGAGTGTGTGTGTTTTTGTGTGCTACGGTTCACACCACCTGGGTAATTATGGGAGTTTTTATAGGTGGGCTTTGAAAGGCAAGTCTGTTATTATCAACATGAATCACTGGCATTTAGGGTGTGTGTAAAACACACGCCCACACACACCATGCATCCCAAAGTTGCATAGGTGAGATCTCAATTATTTAAAGCCATTGATCTTAGGACCACACACACGACCACACATGTACAATTGATGGGGCTCTGTCATGAACGTAGAGATGTGTGTTTTCCTGTTATCCCCAGTTGGTCCACTAATGGCTACTCTAGCATAAGAATTCAACACACACACACACACACACACACACACACACACACACACAGAGTGCAGCTTTGGCTGTCAATAATAATAATGCTTATCATGCTATAAAGATAATTAGTCTGACTGTCCATCATTGTTGAGAATAGGGGAACACTAGAACCAACCAACCATGCACAGTTAATGTATGGACACACACACACACACACACACACAAACACACACACACAAACACAAAAAGCTGCAAACGGAAAAAAAGAAAAGAAGAATGACAAGAAAGGCTGATTTGTGTGCGTGTGTGTGTTCCTGTGTGTGTGTGTGTGTGTGTGTCTGTCTGTCTGTCTGCCAGCTTGAGTGGGTCCACCTCAGGGTCAGAATACAATCTGAATATATTTTGTCTGCTGTTCCATCTGAATAACAAAGAGCCAAAAGAGCCAAGCAGGCATTTGCACACATGCACATCAATGGTGCTTTTCTTTTGTGTGTGTGAGTGTGTGAGTGTGTGTGTTTGACTCTTTATGTGACGGTTAAGAACAAAGATCGTACAAAATATTTTACTGCTCCTCAGCCATGTACATTTTACAGAATGTTTTGCTGGCATTTAAGAGTTTGTTTATATCAACATGATCTGAAGAGCAACATTTGATAAAGAGTTTAATTTGATGTGTTAGCAGGTAGGAGATGCGGCACACTATGTTGACCTTTCTTTCTTTTTTTCAAGGACACCTGTGTGGAATGATATTTGACTTTAGAGTCAACAAATAATGTAATTAATTTTACTGGATTGCTGCTTGTAGTTAGAAAGAATAATGCTTATTGTTTTATTGGACAAATATAATAGGCTAACTATTGATTCTATAATTGTGCTGCCAACTGCAATCCAATATGAAGAGTATCTATTTTAACCTGAATATATTTGATAGTGTAACTCTGTACATAGTACCCTTGCATTGGATGGTACAAATTAGTTTTATATGAAATAAGGAAACAAAGATTGTTTAACTTTCATCTCTGGCTTGGATTTGAATGGAAGCACAAAATGTGTGCCCTGAGACCCTTTCATAGATGAGGTCCCTGCTTCCCATCCGTCATTTTAATAGCACTCACTATCTCTCCGCCAACTCCATTAGGGTATGAAATTAACAGGACTTACCAGGAACATTGAGACTGAAAGTTAATAAAATTGCAGTGAATTGCATAGAAAGAATGTAAGCAGTGTGAGCCGCCCCCCTCCACCCTCTCCCCTTCAATCGTCAACCCAGTTTTGCCATCACAAAATCCCAATATGCACCAAACCCTCTTTGGCTGCCAGCTCTCTTTCTGTCCTCACAATGGAACAGAGGAGCATTTGCCTCCACTGTTACGCAGGACGTCACCTGTGTTTGTACCTTTTCCGATTGCCCACAGCTGAAAGTGGAGCAGAAATCGTGCTTTTATTAAAAGGGGAGGGGATAGTGTGAGTGTGTGTGTATATGTGTGTTTGTGTGTGTGTGTGTCTTTGTAGTTGTGAGCAGGGTCTACAGATTCCTCCTCTCTGACTGATGTGTCGGATGAAGCATACTGCATTCATGCATACTTCATGCTTCATCACACCTTACACAACATCTACATTCAATTTGTCTTTTTAAAACGTCTTTTCTGCATTACTTTTTCATTTCATTTTGAAAACTTCCTTTAAAGAAAACAACCCATCCCCTATCAGAAGTGGAGGTTTGCTATTTATAGGCTTAATCACTTTGAAATTAGACACACAAAACACACTGTATAATGGTCGGTGTTTCGTCCCCTTTCAGTTATAAACACAGCGTCCATAAGTCTGGAGGTCTATTTCGGATGAAGCATACTGCAGCCTCTACTCTTCTCCTGTCTTGCTTTGTCGTCGAGATTTTCTTCGCCTTGCCTCCTGTCCTGTCTCAGTTTGTCTGCTGGCCCTGTACACCTCCTCTCCTCTACCACGTTGGTCTATGATAGTGATTACCTTAACTGCCAGCCTGTGTTTGTTAGCACCCTGGTGTTATCTCATCTGTGTCATGACAGAAACAGTGAAACTCTTAAGTCTAGTGGCCTATGCAGTGGTTGCTGAAGTCCAACCATAGGTTTGGCATTTAACTGGAGCATCTTGTCTGTTTGTAGGCCAATGCAAAAATGATTCGGTATCAAATGCCATTGTGTTATTTACATTGTAAATACAGGATGTTTTCCCAATTCTGAAGTGCCTCATTCCTGTTCTCCCTCCGTCACTAAACTACTGTCTTTCTTCTTTCTGCTACAGCTCCAAGAGACCGTAAAGAGGAAACTGGACAGCGCTCGGTCGCCCCTTAACGGAGACCAGAACGGCATCTGTGATGGGGGAAGCTACTCACCAACCAACAAACGGGTACGGAAGGACGCCGGTTTGGACTCACTAACTGGCCTCCCCAACAACAACAATAACAACAATGTTCCACCCATATCTCCACTGCACCAAATGGACATTAAGCCCTTACTGGGTGGGCCCAACACTTCAGCCAGCAACAACACTACAAACAGCAATGGCAACCATGTGTCAGGCCGAACTACAGATGAGCTGGGCAAGAACGGTGGCAACCATCTCCCGGACATGAAGCTGAATGGCTCGCTGGACTTGGAGGATAGCTTTGGCCTCCTCAAAGACCTGAAACAGGAGCCACTGGATGACGGAGGTGGGATGGAGTCGTCTGATCCTCAATCTCTATCCAATCAGAACAAGCTATTCTCTGATATCAACCTCAATGATCAAGAGTGGCAGGAGCTTATCGATGAGCTGGCCAATACTGTGCCAGAGGACGACATGCACGACCTCTTCAATGAGGACTTCGAGGATAAGAAAGAGGCAGAGTTTGGCAGGCCAGGAAACAATCAGACACCGGGCCCACAGGAGGCAGGTGGGAATACGACGGCACCAGTCGGGAGTACGGCATCAGCAGCAGCCTTGCCTCCCCCTCCGCAGCCTCCACAGGGGGGCCCACAGGTTTCTATGGGTTCACCACAGGTCAGTACTACGAAGAACAACATGATTTCCTTTAACAATTGACTAAAACTGTCACAGAATGTTGATCATCAATGTTTGATGATTGTTCAAAATTCAACATTAATTTAATTCAAATGTAGGTGAGGCACTAGATATTACTGTATATAAATATGTACTATAGAGAGAGAAAGATAGTTTATAGAAGTTGTTACATTTGATGATGGTAAACTTACCTGAGGGAATTTATTTTTTATGATAATTTTATTCAGATTTTGTTTTTTATTTCATACTTCTTGTCTATCAAACCTGTGAATAATTTTGGGTTTGGTGTCTTCCTCAGGTCCGTCCATCATCGTCGGGTCCTCAGTTTGCCACCACTGCCAATGGAACGCCTCCTCAGCAACCCTTGCAGCAGTCTCCAGCTGTTGCCATGGCATCAGGTTCCCCATTGCACAACTGTGTGGCTCGCTCTCCTCAGACCCCCACCCAGGCTCAGACACAAGCCGTCTCTAGGCCTGGAAATGGATTCATGATGAACACAGGTCCAGGGGTCGGCCAGGTGGGAACCGGGCCTGGAACGACTGGGCTTGCCCCTGCAGGTCAGCCGGCAGGGCCAGTGACACCTGAACTTTCTCCAGCGGAGCAGCTGAAAGCCATGGCTGCTCAGCAGCGTGCTAAGCTGCTGCAGCAGAAACAGCAGCAGCAACAAGCAGCTAACTGGTCCCCTGCAGGAGCTCCAACGAGCCCCTATAGCTCTGGTCCTTTTAACCAGGACAAACCCAACAGCCCCATGATGTACCCACCTCAAGCCTTTAACACGCCACAAGGTTCCCTAGTGGCTGGGATGGCCCCTAACAATGGGCCCAAAGCCCCCATGAACAACTACCTCCCTCATAACCACATGGGCATGATGGGCCAGCAGCAGCCAAACAGCATCAGTCAGAATGCGCTGTCCAAACAACAGCAACAACAGCAGCAAACAGCAGCCATGTTGTCCTACAACAACACCAAACCACTCAGTCACTTCAGTGCAGCTGGGGTCGATCACATGGGCCAGAGGATGACTCCGCCCATGGGAGGGAACAATCAGGTTAAGAACCCAATGATGCCTCCTTACATAGGTGGAGGAGGAGGCGGGGGCCAGGGGGCGGGGCCAGGCCAGACCCAGGGGCCAATCCCGGGACAAACAGCCCACCTGACTGAGGAGCAGAAGAGGATGTTGCTGATGAAGCAGAAAGTGTTGAACCAGAACATGCCTTACAACGCCATGCAGCCTCACGGGCAGGTAAGAAAGATGTTTCCTGCCCTTCAGTGTTCTTTTCAAGCTGCCGGCTTGGCAGAGTAATACGCAATTGGTGCCTTCAAGTACAGTCACACTTTTTCCTGCTTTGTGTGATGGCTGCCGAGTTGAGCTCCAATTCAAGGAGAACTCTTGAGATGACATCGGAAAGACGTTATTGTGATGATGATGATGAGCTCTGAGCGCCATGTTGTTGGTTGAGGTTCTTAAGGAGCACTCACCCCACAGCCATCAGAGGAGGAAGGAGCCCCTAACAACTTGAGTTTGCTAAATCCTTTGGCTTCGTATATTGAAGTGCTGGCTATGCCCTCAAGGGACCTCGGTCCTTATCAGCAGCCAGTGGCAGGCTGCTGACAACATGTCAAATGTCTATTACTAACACTCTGGAGGCATATTTATTTTACACATTATCACCACCAATGACCGATGGCGTATAATGACACAACCAGCTAGGTTGTTGACTTTAAAAGGTGAGCAGAAGGCGAGAGCATATTGAACATAGATGACTGTTTTATAGAAATCTTCCAGAGACTTAGTCGGAGAAGGCAAAATGGCGGTAGTTGCCCCAGCAACAAGCCAGGGCTGGAATAGGCATAGGAAAATGGCCTGTCGAGAGTGTATTGATGCCTCTGCAACACTAGCAGCACTGATAGCCCCCCTCCCCCTGACACACAAGCACACACACACACACACACACACCACGCCAAACACCAAAGCTAAACGGCTTCTTAGCTCATATCCCCAATCTGTCACAGTTGACTGATGGCTGAGATTGGACCACTAAGCCAAGCTAGCTGCTGTCATTACCACAAGCCCACCTCAGGCAGTTTGTTTTCCGAGCCTCGCGACCGGCCAGCCCACTCTGAATGCTCCAGTGGTTCAGCCAGGTGTCACTCTCTCACCTCTGCAGAACGGAGCATGTTAAGGAAGTGTGGCGGGGCCGATGCCTCAGCAAGTAAACACCGGCAAAACCTTATGGTTTCCTTACTGTGTTCTCTCATTATCTCAGCGCCGCTGTGTATACGGCAATACAAAGTGTGTGCGCTGGTGTTTGTGCTAGCTTATTGACGCACACAGCACATGTGTTTGTCTCTCTCCCTCTCTCTCTCTCTCTCTCTCTCTCTCTCACTCACCCCCATCTTTATGACATGGTTACAGTCTGTGTTCTCCCCTCCGATGAGGCTCCTTCCCTGCGTTCCCCCCCCCCCCCCCCCCCCCCCCTTTCTTTCTGCCAGAGACACTCAGCACCAATAAAGCAGCAGATTTATTAAAATGGGGCCTTTGTGGCGTCTGCCTGTTGGGCTGTGTGTTTGTATGTGTGTGAGGAAGTGCCAATACGTGCACATGCATGTTTGTGTGCGTTTCGTAGATTGGAGGGGGGTGCGGAGATTTATTTCAGCGAGCAGAGGGGAATTGGAGACCGGGAAGAGAGTGGAGAGGGATGTGTAGAGAAGAAAAAAAGAATGACTTAAAGGAGAAAGGCAAAGGCAGGGAGGGAGAGATTTATTTTCGAGTGAAGATGGAGCATATTAAAAAGAAAGCCAAGGGCCTGGAAGGAGATTTGTGAGCAATGCACAACCGAGTGCAACAAAAAGGAGAGAAAGTGTCACCAAAAAAAAAGAAGTTGTCAGGCATCGAAACCATTTGAACTCTGACGCTGTAATTAGTAACTTTGTAGTGTACGATCAGAAACGTGCTGTAAATAACAAAGTGACAAAAGAGGACAACATAACAATTACTGCGCGATGCTCTCTTGAAGCATTATGTTGTCACTACGCAGCACTCACTACCCCGAAGTAATTTAATCACACTTACCAACGCGGTGGCTAAGGTGGCTCACACCAGATTGAATGGCAATTAGCAGCATTTGTCAGCTATAACAGAGGCGTGGTAATCAGTGCTTTAACAGGTGATTCTTCAATCAAGCATGGAAACAAAGAGGCCACGTTGCAAACTGCCCACTTTGGAATATGTCGCCATGGTTTTTAAGGCGGCGAAAATTATCTGACGCGCTCAAATAGACACGTTGATTTCTTGTTTTTGTCCTCTTTGAAGTAAATGTCTTCTAGTTCCCCAGATTGCAGCCGCAGACTTGGTTGGGCTGTGAGCTAGATAGAGGACTCGTCAATATCAGGATGCCATTCTAGGTCGTCCACTGTCTGTTACATCTATCGATTATTGTAAAAGCTCGGTCTCCGAAGGTGCGTGTATGTGTGTGTGTGTGTGTGTGTGTGTTTGCATGGGTGGCAGGTGTGTGTAGTTGTGATGGAGCAGTATTTGCAACGTCGGTGTCCTTTGAGACGCTTAAATTTTGTGTGCGTGGATTTACATTTTCCCTGTCTACGTGTGTACGTGTACATTACGCTTTTGTGTGTGTGTGTGTGTGTGTGTCGACAGCGACACACAGGTGGTGCTTACACATCGCTGCCACCCTCCCTCTCCCTCTCTCTGTCTCCGTCTCTCTGTGTGTGTAGGCTAATCCAGTTAGCAGCTGCTCAGGGAAACTTCAGCCTTGCTCCTCAAAAGCTCATTAGTCAAGCTTTAATTGTTGCTCCCTCGTTTTGCATATCGCCATGACGCTAATTTATGCCTGTTGTCGCGGTTACCGTCGCCACAGTGGTGGATGTCTCAGTGGAAGTAGCAAGTGGGGAGGCAAATGCGCATTGGAAGATGTTTGTGTGATTTTTCTGTGTGTGACAGGCGATGCGATCATTCAAGTGTGTGTGTGTGAGAGAGAGAGAGAGAGAAGGAGAGGGAGGGAAAGAGAGACGGAATGATTGTGAGATGAATGCAGCGTGTTGCACTAGTTTGTGTGCAGCTGCGTGAAGCTAGCAACGCGGAGGCGGGTCTCTGGGGTTATCTGAGTAATGATTGGAAGAGAATGGATTGACAGGTGTTGGCCTCAGAGGAGGGCGTCTGGTGTCATCCTGATAAATTGAAGCGGGAGGTATGACTGTGTGTGTGTGCGCATGTGTTAGGATACGCCAGTGCGTGCGTGTGTGTGTGCGCGTGCGAGGTGGCCGTGTGGCACACTGACTGCAGTACACACATAAAGCGGCGATGGTGCTAATAGCCCAGTGAGTCACGACACCAGCCCCCTTCCACACAGACACGCACACACAAAACAAATAAACCGTCTCCGAAAAACACCCACAGGCGCGCACACACACTCAAGCCTTTCTTACTTTCTACCTCTCCTCCCTCTCTTTCATTCTGCTGAGGCGAACCCTGTCTCATCATCCTTCATGTCCTCTTTATCCCCCTCACCCCTTTCTCCAGTCTCGTCTCCTCACCACCCTGAACCCCGCAAGGTCTCAAGGGTGCCAGACTTAACACACTCGGACAGGCTCGCACATGGATCCAGTTTGCTATCGGGTCCGGCACACGCGCAACCTCTTTTTTCTTTTTAGTTAAACCACAGTTTGAAAGGCAAGAGAAAGGGGCAAAAAGGAGGGAGAGGAGGAGGAGGAGGAGGAGGGGGATGACTGGGTCAGCACAGCCACAGACCGAGTCATTTCTCTCTCCCCTTTTCCCATCTATCCCCCGGAGCAGGAGATATTACCTTCCCTCCCTCTATCACTCTCTCACATGTACTCATTTCATCCCCAGTTCAGTCTGTCGCCCCCTAATACGCACAAGCGCACACACAAACACACACTCTGTCCCCCCTCGATGCTGTATTTTAGAAGCCAATACTCCCATCTGAATTGAAGTGTCTTTCAAAATATCAAGACTTTACAACCAAGATGTGGAGGAAGATGAGAGACAAACCTCCACAAAACCTTAGAAAAGAAAAAGAAGTGAACCAGGATACGGCCACTTGTTGTGTTATTGAGTCAGAGCTGTTTTCCTCCTTTGACCCATTGAGATGGTCACTTGTGTTGATGTTGCCGCATGTTACACATCAACACAACTATCTGTGTTCTGATGTTATTGTGGACAAAACAGCGACATCCTGTTAAGTAGATGAGCAGGTGAGATTGATCCATGATGAGCCCATATGTTCTGATCACCTTGGCCCCCCAAGAGTCAATGCACACCACACAACTGAAGTCTCTCTCTCTCTCTCTCTCTCTCTGTGTCTCGCACACGTGTCAGGGCTTGAGCTGAGCTGCTCTCAGATCCTGTAGAGAGGCTCCTGGGGGGGGCTCTTTAGGAAGCTATGGGGTTGGGGTGGTCAGGACGGAGGATGCTGTGTTGTGTGTTTGCTCTTTCTCTCTCTCCGTCTCTCTGTGTCTCTTCTGAGATGCTTCCTGTTAAGGCAAACACAAGACAAACAGCATTGCTCTGTGCTGCTGCTGTTCACCTCTCCTCTCCTCTCCTCTCCTCTCCTCTCCTCTCCTTCATCCATTTCACCCACATCTTTTCCCCGTTCTCCCCTGCTTGTCTCCTTAACCACTCTGTCTCTCCGGTGCTTATAGAGGGAGCTGTTAGTGCAGAGCTCCACTTCACTACATGTAATCAATACGCTGTGTATCTGTGTGGTGCGGCTGCCGGTGTGTGTTGGCAATATACAGTATATACACATATATATGCACATGCCGTAGATGTAAGTTAGTGTGTGCATGCATAGGATACACCAGTGTCTATATATTAAATGCAGTTTTGTGAAAACTGCGGGTGTGTGTGCAAATACATCTCTCATATAACACAGTGTGTGTGCCCGACTGCGAGAGCACGTGTACCGTAGATTTTATTACGCACTTGTGTGTTTATGTGTCTGTCTGTGCGGGCTACGTGTGTGAGCAGCGTCTGCAGCAGCAGGAGGGAAAACGATTCCGGGGTCCTCCCGACCCAAACCTCCCCCCCCCCACCCCTACCACGGCTGCTTGGTTCGCTCCGGCACTGTGGGAGAAAACGCAGTGAGACAGACCATCTCCACCCATTCGACACGCCCTGGGGGTGTGAATACAGGGTTGGCCAGGAAATGTCAATACTTCCACCAACAGGCTGCGTTTCCATAACAATGTCACTGTATCGCGTGTGTGTGTGTCTGTTGATGGACGGAACAATGTTCATTAGCTGACTGAATAGTTGATAGACAGTAACATTAATCACTGCTAATTTTAATCATCGATTGGTTATTTTAAGGCTTTGTCAATAGAAACACAATTAAAGTCTTTGTGTTTTGTGAATCTAAGATGAGAATCCATTTTATAGGCTAAATGATGAATCAAAAGAATAGTTAGCCGTTTAATCGATAATGGAAAATTGTCGTTATTTTGAGTGATCATTTTAATGACTTTGACACACACGTGGCAATGTATGGGCTTTTCTTTCTATCATGACCCCCCCCACACACACACACACACACACACACACACACACACACACCTCTCCATCTCCCCCTCCCTTCATATTGACCTGCAGGCCTCGACTCTGTATGAAACCAGTCATGACACATTGTCTCTTTAGGCTAATGGTGTCTGAGTATGTGTGCATGTGACTGTTTGTAAGTATGTGCATATGTAGAAAAGGAACTGAGCCAAGAGTGTGCGTGTGTGCGTGTGTGTGTGTGTGTATGTGTGTGGTGGGGGGTAAGATCATTCTTATGCTGTGTCTGTGGGCCAAAGGGAGGGAGGCAGGGAGATGCAGTCAGAAGGCTGCATACTAAACAGACTGCTGTCACCCCGCCAGCAACACACACACACACACACACACACACACACACACAATTGCACGCTTGGTTGCTCTACCTCGTATATACACACTCACAAACGGTCTTACAGACACACACACAGGCACATGCGCACACACTCTCCTCGTGCCAGCTCAAACTTTGGCTGCCTTGCTCGGCTGCCGGTTGCCATAGAAACCATTGCCCACAGCACCTTGCAGCCCAAATCAATGGCAGCTCCAAAACGAGGGTAGGCAGGGGTAGCATGTGTGTGTGTGTGTGTGTGTGTGTGTGTGTGTGTGTGTGTGTGTGTGTGTGGTGTGTGTGTGTGTGTGTTTGTCTGTGTGTGTGTGTGTGCACACGCGCGACAGGCTGTCTCTGTCCAAATGTTCCAGGCTATAAGCAGGTTGTACTTGTGTATAGTTAAGTGATAAATATGGCATAAGGCTCAGCTACAGATTGCATTAACACCACACTATCAATGTTTTACAAATTGGATATCAGCCTAGAATAAACAGAATAAAATTATTGGACATGTTGTGGAAGAGAGAGAGAGAGAGTGTGTGTGTGTGTGTGTGTGTGTGTGAGAGTGAGAGTGAGAGATATGCCGATTAGAAAGCGTGTGAGGTCAGTTGTTCAATTTAGAGAAATAATGTGTTTGTCCCAACTTGCTAATCACCTCTTGTTTGTGTTGATGGCTTGAGTGTGGCCACCATGCCAAGTGAGACACACACAAACACAAAGACAAGCATACACATGCACATACACACCAGGGACGACACAGATGTGACCCCGCCCTTGTCCCCAAAACACACCCTATCCCCATCTGCTCAGTCAGATGCTAACACACACACACACACACGCACAGACACACGCACATACACACACACACACACACACACACACACACACACACACACACACACACACACACACACCAGTATTGCCAGCATAACTCACCGCAATTCACTGACACACTACAGCAGGTACAAACACACACACACCCACACCCACACCCACATGAAGCAGCTAGTCTTGTATGGTTCATGTGAGTGTGTCTGTCTGAGTCCCAACCCTTCCTCTGAATCCATCCCCCCATCCCACATCTATCACTCTTCCGCTCCTCGTCACTCCTCTGTGCGGGCTGAGAAAAGGAGGAAGAAAAACTGAAGTAAAGAGAGAGAGAGAGAGAAAGAGAGAGAGAGAGAGAGAGAGAGAGAGAGAGGAGAAGGCAGAGCAGAGTGAGGGTGCCGGACAGGGGGAGGTGCAGCAAAGCTCTTTGAGGATTAGGTTGAGAATTTTGACTCTTACAGAGGAGGAAGGAGGAGGTGATGGCGGTGGTAAGGGGGGGTGGGGGTTGGTGGGGGGGATCGACTCCTTGGAGCAATTTACCTCAAACGGCTCCGACAAAGCTAATCCGCTTTTAAAGGAGCCTAATCCAGCAGACTTGTACCTGATACCGAGAAAAGAGAGAAAAGAGAGTGGCAGGAAGATGACTAGAAAAAGGAGAGAGAGGCATGCATGGAGGCGGTGTGTGTGTGTGTGTGTGTGTGTGTGCGTTTGTGTGTGTGTGTGTGTGTCCTTGTGTTTGTGTGTGCGTGTGTGTGTGTGTGTGTGTTTGTGTGTGAATTTAGGAAGGCAGTTACCCCAAACAAAATCAAACATGCTTTATTTGAGCACTTCCCTTTTGTGAAACTTTCTTCTCTTCTTGTTGCAGCTATAGCAGATACTCACTTTGCAGTTCGAATTGAACTTTTGAATATGAAGGTCATGACAAATCTGATACTTTGCGACAGTTCAAACTATTCAAAAGGATAGAAATACTTGAAATTTAGCACCACAAGGGATGACCGCAACATTTAATTCATCGTACATCTGAATATATATATAACTTATGTTCAAATAACATGTGGTATAACATGCTAAAGAAGGAACTGTGCGGTTGGTTCCTTTAAATTATTCTCCCTCTCTCTTTATAACTTACTATAGCAGGGAGTCCATTTGAATATTTTCAAAGTAGCAGAGTTGAAGGTACTATATAAAAAGCATCCAGTAAGAGAAGCCCACAGGTCCTGAACTGTCATGGAAGCTTCATTTTTGATTGGTGCTTTACTCTTGTACACAATTTAGGCCAAGTGCAGCCAGCTAGCCAGCCAAATTGGAGTGGACTTAAACGCCCCCCCCCCCCGACGCTTAGGTAGTACTGCTGAGGGATTGCCAAAAATAAAAACAGGAGCATGACACTGACGTCTAGTTTATACAACGATCTTCACTTGTGTCAGCCAGTGGAAGATTCCCAACCAAAAGTCTTGACTTGCTAGGAACAGTGAAAGATTTCGACTAATTGTCCTTAGTTTTGTAAAGTAAGCCACACAGGAAATGGCTCACTTGACACATTGTCATCAAAGTGGCAGACATACTCCCAAAATTCGATGTTATTGCAGCCAGTCTGTAGTCTGTGCCCGCTTGTCATAGATCTCAGTTCAGCTTGTACACATGGAGGAAATCACAAACAAAGCTACGGCAAAGCACACCGATTAATGTGATAGAGATGCTTCCCTCCTTTAATATCCTTTGGAAGCAATATGCTCTGTGCAGCAACTATAACAGCCAGTTAATGCTCTGCTGAAACACACATCTCGAGTTGATGTTTTCATCCGAACAAAAGTGTCACTGCAGACAGCCTTGAGATACCATGATACTAGAAACACACAATGATCAGAGTAAAGTAGAAATGAATGAGAGTTCCTAGACCTAAACAGACCAAAAAGAGGCAGAGTCAGATGGTCCAATGGTGTTGGTAAAACACAAAGAATGATCGGAAAGACAAGGAGGGATTGTGAGTCACGTAACCAGGGAAATACGGCAGGAAGCATCGCAGATGGGCAAGAGAACTGGATGAGAAAAGGGGAAGAAGGACTCGTGGGTTTGGATGTTGTTCTAGACCAAGATGGCATGAAGGGAAAGAAGACTGAATGTGGTTTTGATATGGGGAAGGTCAGATCAGAAACAGGAAGACTGTAGACTGTAGCAGAGATGGTGTGTGTTTGTGAGAGCGGATAGAGGACAGGAGGGATGTAGTGGTGAAGGGCTGATCTCCCACTCGAGCTCTGAGGTATACCCAGAAGAAGTCATGTCGCATTCGTACAAACGCACACAAATCATATGGCCCCAAGTACGCTCGGCTTAATTTAGTCTAGTTTAGTTTTCAGGATGAGAGTCAGTGTGCACGTAACAAATGACTTGTAAGCCAGCAAAGAACAAAACCGTTTGGGGTTTTTTTGTGGGGTCAAACCAGATTTCGGGATTCTGGATTCTTCAGCAATCAGGTTTGGTGAATGCAATACTGCCCCCTAGTGCAGCTTTTAACACCCACAGACGCCTTTGCGAACGTCCGCGTACAGTCTCCTGCCGTTATTGGCAGAATCCCAGACGCAGCGGCATTTTCCAGGTCTTTACTTCCCCAGTTTTCCTACCTCTCCACACGCATCTACACTCCTCCACTCTGCCCACCTCTCTTCATTCTCTCACTTCAGGTGTTTTCCTTCCCTGTTCCTTACCCCCCTATTTTATCACCCTCCCCTCTGCCTCCACATCATTTTCTCCATCCCTTTCCTGGCTGTCTTTCTCTCTTTCTCTCTTTCCCCCATTGCCCAACTCCTCTCCCTCTCCTGTGTGCTGTGTGTTTCAAAGAAAAATGAAGGCAAATAAACTTGAACCCCAAGAAGGTGATTGATGGTTGTGCAAAGCTCCCTCTCTCCATCTCTTTCCTTTTTCCCTGTCTTTATTCCCACACTCCCTACCTCCCTATCCTCTCTCCCACTGGCACAGTGGTTCTCATCCACACACACACACGCGCGCACGCACACACACACGCACACACTCATACAGTGTGCGTAGTTTGATTAATTATTGGAGTCTACAGGATGCAGTTATGCTCATGTTAGTCATTTTTATTTACTGAAATGTTTTCCACCGTATTTTTTTTTGCGCAGTAGGTTAAAGCAATAATCTGCAACATTTTTCACAGAATAATCATTTTTGCTGCTCTCTTTACCCCTTGATTTAATTCATTTACGATTCAACCAAGGATAAAGCTCAGACAACTTGCTCGTGTTCCCGTCTGCTCTGCCTCGGTGGTTGTGGTTCATTGTTTAGCCCAGCACAGCGCAATGTGACAAAATCTTCTGATAGACTTTTTAGTTCAGCGCTGTTGACTCGAAGTCCTGCTGGATTCCATCCTCTGAGTATACTGATATAATTAGCAATGCTTGGACATCAGCTTTGCTCCAAATCACTTTCTTTATTACTTGATGTTTTGTAACATTTGCAACACAGTGTTAAAATGGCGCTTGGGGTTTGAATGACTTCCAAAGTCCAGTTCATACTTAATTGGAACAGCGGCGTACTCCCAATACCGGTGTCGACGTTGTTGTGAGCATGTGCAGTTCTGTGTTGGTGTGTCTGCAAGGACCAAAATGCTAGTTGGCTGTTTTGAGGTCGGTAGCAAAGCGGAAGTGAAAGAAGACGGTGTAGGAATGTTAAGGAGTGGCCATCTTTGTTTCTTTCTTCTTCTTCTTGAGATGAAGAAAAAGAAGGAAATGCAAACTCCGCAAGCAGACCAGTCGTTGCTGTCTGAGTCACCGAGTCATGTAGTCACATTTTTCAGGGAGAGTTGCGCGGCAGGTTATGGTGGAGGCTTCGCCGTAGGCATGTAACCTGCCGACAGAGAAGCATAAACAAGCCTACAGGCTACATCCACAACAACGGCTTCACAGCGTTATAGAAAAGCCCAACCAATCGCAGGCCACAGACAGCCACCGGCCCGTCCAGACCTGGTCTAAAGTATGCTCTTTGTATGCTCATATGAGATTCCGCCCCAGCAGCTGTGATGGTAAAGCATGTTATCTTTTTTCCTTGTGGGTTACATAAAGCTAATAGCATAACGCCAAACATGCGATTAAAGAGCCTTCCACAGTTGTATGAGCCTGAGCGTGACAAGCCTCGTCTTGGTGTGTTTTCAAATGTATTGGGGGTTATATGGAGTCTAAATTCTCTCTGCAATGGTGGCACTTGACCAGTTTCTCCAGAATCAACATGGCAGATCTGTGGTGATCAGGTCTCAGCAGCTCAATAACCAAAAATTGAAAGCTTGTCAGAAGGTTTTCCTCCAACAGATCAAAAATAATCTTTGCATTATTCAGTGAAGAGCCCTAACTAGACCAACAACTGATGGGCAATATGTTCACAGATGTATTTATCTTTACCTTGTTGGCTACCTTGTAACCTGACTACCACGTGGACGTGCTCTGGGTGGTTGTGTGTTTCCGTCTTCTCTCCGTGTCCCCGTTTCTGTGTCCTCGTGTTTTAGTGTGTGTGACTGTTCTGGGGTCCATCCATCAGCCAGCCTGACGGGTGCAGTGGAAGGAGGCAGCGTTATCAGGCGCGGCACAAGACACCTATCAGGGGTCCTATTGTCCCATCCGCCATGATAAAGCACAGGGAGAAAGAAAATAGATGGAAAGATGGTAGACGGGGTAGAGTGAGGACCGCTTTTGTGATAAATCCTCACAGGTGGAGGGAAGAAGTTAAATAATATCCTTATCAAATAAAGTGAGCATAATTGTTTGTTTGCAAAAAACTGGCAGCAGATTTTGTTTTCTCTCGTAGAGGTGACACTTTGATTTGAGTTATAAAACCTCAGGCACACACACACACACACACACACACAGTAGGTCAGTGTGTATGTTGATTAAACTCATAAATTAAACTTAAGGCTGTGTTGGGTGTTTTGTTGACGCCTGTGATCTTTTATCTGCCAAAGAGCTTGAGTTTGGATGTTTTGCGTTTCAGCCTCACATGCTTCATGTCACTGTTCCGCTCTTCGCAGCAGAAAAATACATTAGCCCGGTGTGTGTGAGTGAGTGTGTTGAATGTGGCTGCAGATGCTATATTTGTCTTATGTTCTGCACATTTCGACGCGCTTGTTTAATGTTGGTGACTGCGGGGTGAGCATATGTCTGAGTGTACGGAGGTCTACGTTTGCATACTGTCTACTCTAGACATTTGCATAGTGGGAGGATTGTGTATCAGCAGCTTTGATGGTTTGTTTCATATGCATCATTGTGCAATTACACAAGATCAACCGTCCAAGGGCTCTCCCACATTTGTGGACAGCAACTAATTTAACACAGCAGGTGAGTTTATTCACCATATTTATGGCTGGTGTGACATCTTTAATTACAGCGGATGATGAAATCAGGTTGATTGGTTCAAATGGAGTTAAAGCATAATGGGAAACATTTCATGATTCTCCCAAAGTATATTGATCACTTGGCTGTTATTTCTCCGGGTAGGTATAGACTTGCTTATTAGTGGGATGAGGTTTTCATTCATCTGACAGACTGATTGGTTTCACATTGAAAAGTCTTTTATTTATCAATTAATTGTATTCTATAGTTGAAGTGAATTCTTAGTTTATCCAAACCTCAGAACTTGTTTTTGTACAGAGTATATCATTATTAAATACAGCGTTGTTACTATGGATGAGCCTGTGTGTGAGTGTAGCCGGCTGTGTTGTGTACAAGTTGCTACGTCCCACTGCAGTGAGGCTGTGATGTGACGTGCTCTATAATGTTTACTGCTGCCATCTAGAGACACAGACAGGCTGAGGAAGGAGCCTCTCCTACCTCCTCTACTTTTTGACCTTCTCTCGTCTTCTACCATCATTTTGTTGAATATAAAACTTCTCTTTTCCCTCTCTTTCTCCTCTGCCCTCCCTCTTTCCCTCTGTCCCTCCCTCCCCTCTCCCCCCCAGCTCTCCCTTATTGTAGTTTTTGCGCAAGAAGGCAGAAAATCTGCTTACCCTACACACAGGGATGTTTGCCAGTCTCACAAAGTTCAAAATGCTTGGGAAAGCACAGCTTTACCTGCACCATCAACAGCAACCCTGTGTGGGTGTGTGGGTGTGCGCACGCTCTTGTGTCGCTCTGCGTGTGTGTATAGTCAACAATCCGTGTACATGTTTGTGTGTATGTGTTTGTGACTCTGCCAGTATGTTTACAAGGACATATTCTCTGGGTCTTGAGGGCACACACCTTCATGTGGGAGCCAGATGATGGACTATTTACACCTTTTTCTCAAGATCACACGTGTTAATTGACAGTTCAGCACAGTTAATTTCTTTCTGAGAGACAACAGAGAGCATGCCATTGCATGAAAGTGTGTGAAGTCCTTCTGCTTGTTTGTTTGAGTCTGCATAGTGCTGGCTTATTGGCTCCATTTACACCACGCATTCTCATTATCCAGACAACAAGGTCACATAGCATCGCATAGTGATGCTAATGCTGTCTGGTCTGCCAGACCACATGTGCATGTTGTCTCGCATTGTGATCATGTTTTAGTTAGTACATTCTGTTTTAATCTTTGGTTATGCAGTAATTAAGGCAATTAACGGATGTAATGTGACGTATGCTTTCTCTGAGTAACCCACATAGATTATGAGATAATAAATCGATTAATTTAAGCATGATCTTTTAATGGGAGTTTGCCACCTCACGGATATTAAGCCGGTGCTGGGATAGCGTAATGACCCGCCTACCAAGGTACAAGCATAATGCAGACAGCGCCCATATAATGATGATCTGTGTTAATGAAAGGCGTACGTGCATGTCCTGTGACTGATGGAGTTAGAAGAAGAGCCGAGGTGTCAGGATAGTCTGTCAGGTCAACAGCAGTGATGCAGTGGCCAAAGATTAAATAAAAAAAAAAAACCTGCATTAATCCATAGCAACACCAAGCACTACGGATGCTAATCCACAATGACTCAGGCCAGTGTTGGTGCTCTGGACGCTGCTCAGTGGATGGAAGCTAATAGACTACAGATGATGCTGTCTGTTTCATTCAGAAGACTATTTCTGGGCTTTCAAGGTGGCATGTTTCTGTTTTTGTACACACACACACACACACACACACACACACACACAAAAAGAAAAATCAGCTACCATCAGTCTTCAGTAAGCATTTGACACCTGGACTCCTGGCAAACTGCTATTTCATGTCACACACAAGGGCGGTTGGGTCTTTCTCGCTCCCTCCTGGCCTCTGTAGCATCAAACAACACAAAGCCACATATATGTGTCACAATGTCATTTTTTCCAAAGACCTGAAATAGTACCAATGCAGTAGTAACTGCTGACCAAGTCCCACGTGATCGGACACACACACATACACGCACGCACACACCCAGACAGACAGACAAGTCGACACCGAACACCCAAACGCACACAATTTAACGTCTCTCTTCTCTCGTCGTACGCATGGGCAAATAACCACAATATATAACAAAGCTAAGGAACCGTATCTGTCTCCTCCACCAGCCCCGGAGAATGGGCCATTCCTCTGAGGCCATTAATCAACACACCAGGGGTATTTGGTTGTTCACGTGGGGGGAGTGGAGGGGGCATACCTGCCTAATGGATCTTTCATCCATTATGATTTACAACTGCCTCCTGGAAACTTAACTTGGCCATATCTCTAACGCCAATGTAGGTAAAACTCCTTGGGATAGTAGTTTTTGATTGGGTGGAGTTGACACGACGGATGGTAAAACACAAGGATCTCCAAGTTACACGACCAGCAGTTTTAAATACCTGCAGTATAATGGCTAAGAGAGAGAGAGAGAGAGAAAGAGAGAGAGAGAGAGTCCCAACAAAGGAAAAACGGAGCCACTGACACCGTGTAGGCTCAATCATGATCAAGCTAAACAACAAGGTAAAGAGGTGCTGATCAGACACGGTGTCGCACCATAAACCAGAACGATCATCAATGAAGAGGGACTAATGCAGAAATAACAAAAGAAAGGTGTGTTTAGTCAGGAAGTGTGTGTGTTGCTGTGCTCCCTTTTGGAGTTTTGGACCGTGTGTCTTGTTCAGGGCAAACCTTCACGCTGCTGCATCCTTATTGACCTACTGATTCCTGAAGACGTAGAAGACGTAATTTAAGTGTGTGTGCGTGTGTGTGCATGCCTGCGTGTGTGTGTGAGTGCAGTTATTCCAGACTCACTGCTCACTGGACCACTGCCTTGCCACTAGCTCATCTATTTGTTTTCCTTCTCCATTTCACCTTGACACCGGCGGCAGGCAGGCATGGGTTTATGACATTGTGTGTGTGTGTGTGTGTGTGTGTGTGTGTGTCTTTGAAGAGGCAGGCTGGTGTATATGTTTCTCCCTCTTTTGTGAAAAGCAATCTCCCAGGTTGAGCTCATAAATCAAGGTGGGGGATGAAAATGAGGGTGAAGAGTGTGTGTATGCACGCGTGTGGGTGTGTGTGTTTGTGTGTGTGTGTGTGTGTGTGACTCCTGTCTCCAAGCTCATACCTGTCTTTACCGGGGTATGTCACATCACTTGTTTCTGTGTGTTTGAGCACACATGTGCAGCATTGTGTGTATGTGTGCGTGTGTGTTAGCTGTTGTATTTGCTTTGTGTGCCGTTCACACAGTGTTATCCTCTTCGTGACACGAGCGATCTCTCCCCCCCTCACTCCTGTACGGCCGCCCATTTCCTCATCACAGTTGGATTAGACTGCAGGGCGCCCCAGTGAAAATGAATAGCATTTTAGGAAACTAATGAGCTATAATGGACGATCGGCCCTCAGAGCAGCAGTAATGCAGTCAGTCAGATGGCAGACTCCTCCCATTGCCCTGCTAAGCGTAAGATGAGAGAAACCTGTGGTCTGTGTGTGTGTGTGTGTGTGTGTGTGTGTGTGAGAGAGACGGACAGGTATTCGGTGCCAGATGTATGTACTGTACATGAAACACACAGTGCCCAGTTTGGCCCAGTGAGAGTATCGTTTTGCGGTCGCAATACGCGTGAAATGAATGTCTGATTTACTGAGGTTGCAGCCTAATTACGCAGTCGTCTAATGTGCCCGCCTACTAATCGCTTGGTTGGTGTGTGAATGAGAGTTTAAAGGGTGCAGTTGAACGGTAGGCTCTGTCCAACATGGAGCCCTCAGTCTGGGCTACGGTTCCAAAAAACATACACATTTGCTAATTTGCACCCGCTCTCCAGAGACGGAGGAATTTCGCGCAAAATTGACCCTCGCTAATTTGCGCGACCCACCCTTAAATCTGTGTGCGTAAAGGAGAGAAGCGCACCTTGCAATGACACAGGGAGCTGACAAGCTGTGCCTCCAGGCCCCCGCACCTGTTTGATACATAACACACACAAAAAGCCTTCGTACATCTGTCCCTCTGTCTTTCTGTCTCTCGCCCGGTGTTCATCTCTCTCTCTTTTCATAGCGTGACCTTTCACAATCGCCGGCAGCAAACAGCGATGACGTCGGAGGAAGCGTGACGTCTGCCTCGCGCGTTCTCGAGTACGAGCCGTCACAGAACACGCAGAACGTTAAAAACTGTGTGTATTCTGTCTAGCGAGTGTATTTCCTGTTCTTCCACTGTGCCCCAGAATGGTTAGCACATGTGTGTCCATTCACAGTCTTAATTACACTGTGATGCCTCATAATGGTGGAGAACCCTTTGAACCTAGACCTGGAGCCTCCGAGGTCAAGATCAGAGAGGTTCGTCCGAGGAAGACTCAAGTTAGTATGAGTGGGGAGAGTTTCTTGGTTTTACTCCAAATGAAGCAATTATTCATGTATGTCATCTGTATCATGAATTTCCTGGTGTTTTAGTAACAGATCTAGATTGTACGATTGAAGTCCAGACGTGTAAACAAACATTACAAACAGACATACAAAACCTCCACATGCGTCCCTTCACCTGGTTGATACTCCAGTGACCCAAGTTCTAGTCGACTAATCCCAGAATCCTGTTAATTCTGTCCACGTGTACATTCTGTACATTCCGTACACACACACACTGAAGTGCAGTAGAGACAAATAAATAACGTGCGGTGAGCAATGGACAGACAGCAGCGAACGCAGGAAAAACTGAAGACACAGGACATCAGCGCTCGTGCTCGTGCCAGCAGGTGACGCAGGTGCACATCTGCGTCAGGCGGCAGAGCGAGAATCCGACCGACAACCATTGAGCAATCAGCTACGCCCGCATTTGAACTGTGACGTTGTGATATGGATACAAGACAATTTAGAAACTCAGTTGTCTTCCTCCCTGGATTCAGTACATTGATATGTCTGGATTTATTCCCTGTGTGCGTGTGTGTGCGTGTGTGTGCGTGTGTGTGCGTGTGTGTGCGTGTGTCGCGGGCCCCTGTTTGAGTCAGATTGCAGGTTAGCGGCGGTGCTCAGCCTGAAGGACGCTCGCCTAGTTTGTCTGCTTTAATACAATGTAAGCTCTCCTGTCTCACCATTGTCAAGGAGTCTTAGGAGTGCTTCTGATACAAACGCTACACCACTGAGCTGATTAGGGAGGGTGTGTGTGTGTGTGTGTGTGTGTGTGTGTGTACATGTTGTGTTTGCGACCCTTTGTCTATCTGCTTTCGGGGTACATCACATTAGTTTAGCATGTGCGTGTCAATGTGAAAAGCCTCATTCCTGTGATAACTGCAACCTCTGTGTTAGAGTGAGAGGGAGAGAGTGAGACAGAGAGAGAGAGGGTGTGTGTGTGTGTGTGTGCGTGCGTGTGTAAGTGTGTGTCTTTTAAGGCTCGTCAAAAGCTGCCTTTTTCTCTCTCATGTGGCTTCTCTGGTATGTTTGGTATTTCACAAAGCCTCAGATCCTCCTCTCCTCAAAGACTGGGGGAGGTGTGTGCGTGTGTGTGTCTATGCGTGTGTGTGTGTGTGTTAGAGACAGAGATGCTGGCTATCACACACACAGGCACTCAGTGGATGTTGAGTGTCATTTCTCTGCCTAGTATTCTTGTGTGGAGGGGGGTGGGGTTGCAAGGGAGTGTGCATGACACTGTGATTAACACACACACACGCACACACACACACACACACATGCTCTGTTGCTTCAAGTTCCTTTCCTTGTTAACGTGCATGGTACAGATTTTTTGGTTGGCTGGAGAGGGAGTGATTGTGTGTTTATATCCACATATGCTGTTTGTGTGTGTGTGTGTATGTGTGCGTGTGCATGTGTGTGTGTGCGTCTAAGGGTGTGAGTGTTCGTCTAAAGAGACCAGGATGTAATTAGACACAATGGCAGAAGCTAATGGAACCAGCTGCCTCTTTGTAATCGTTGCTTGCTGCAGCCGTGTACACACACACACACACTCACGCACTCACTCTCTCACACACACACACACACACACACTCTTTGTGACCCACCAGTCACTCAGAACACCTCACCATGCCTTGTCACTCGTTTTTGTCTCTTCTTTTGTCTTCTTTTCTTTCTCTCTTTCTTCCTTTCTGTCTCTTTCTTTCTTTCTTTCTTTCCTTCTCTCTTTCTGTCTCTGTGTCCCCCTCTTTCCTCTCTCCTCTCCTCATGTCGTGCTTGCTCGGTTACTTTTCTTTTACTCCTCGTCTGTCCTGTTTTCCCCCCTCACGCTTGTTTTTTAACTTTTGGCCTTGCTTTTGCACTCTGTGATCTCTTACACAAAGAGCTCTCTCTCTCTCTCTCTCTCTCTCTCATCCCCTCCCTCCACTTTTCTGCTGCCCCTCCGTCTCTCTCCCTCTCCCGTGCCCTCTTTTTCCTCTGCCCGTCTTTCTTCCTTTCTTCCTTTCTTTGTGTCTGCCGTGTTCCTTTGTGTGGCACTATGTCTCTATCTCTGCTCTCTCTCTCTCTCTCTTTCTCTCACTCTCTCACTCTCATTCCTTTTCCCTCCCTCCCTCCCTTTTTTTCTTGGCTATCGGACCATTTTTCCAGCAACGAGACTCCTCACCCCTCCCCCCCTTTCTGTCCTCTCCCTGCCTCGTGCTCACTCCATCCCTCCTCCTCCTCTTGTGGCAGAGCTCCTATCAGAGAAATGATAACACTACGTCACTCTGTAATCTGGCAGAGGGGGCTGCAGCAGCAAGCGCGCGCACACACACACACACACGCGCACACACACACGCACACGCTCGCTGAGACCTCTCTCTCTTGCCTTCCTCCTCAATCTCTCTCTCCATCGCTGCCGTAGCGGAGAGCAATTCAGTCTCATTCTCTTTTTCCATCTATCACACTCTCCCCTCTTTTTTTTGGATCAGTCCCACCCCTCTGCCATCCCTCACTCTCTGCGCCCCGAGACCTTGGTGTGCGTCTGCGTGTGCGCAAGCGAGCGAGCGAGCGAGCGTGTGCGTTAGACAGTCATAACAGTTGCCTTCGACGTCATCTCCATAGTAACTTGACCTTGCTCCTTTCTGACCGTCGTCCCTCTTTCTGTCTTTCTTCCTTTGTCTGGCTCTCGACTGACGGGCATCTGTCTGCTACGATTGATAAGGAAGTAAATCTCTCTATGACCTCTCGGCGGGCCGTGCCGTCGCTCTACCCTTGCAAGCGAGAGAGAGAGAGAGAGAGAGAGGAGAGACAGACAAGTAGGAATAAAAAGATGATGGGATGAGGGCGATGGAATGGAGTGGGGCAGTTTGTCTACATGTGGCTAAAGGTCCCTTGTTCATTCTTTCAGCCATATCTTCACTAAACCTTTCATCGACCTCCCCCTCCCCCCCTCCTCCCTCCCCTCCGTGCCCATTTAAGACTCATAACCGGGGAATATTTATTGGGAAAGGACTTAATTGTGCGGCGGGTTGATCATGATGTTCTGGCACTGCCGATTTGTTTGCTAATGCCTGCTGCTGCCATGTCACCCTGGTCTGGAACGGCACAAACAGTTCCTGCTGAAATTGCACAAACTGTTGCCCTCCCCCTTCCTAGCCCCCACTCCCCTCTCTCTCTCTCTCTCTCTCTCTCTCTCTCTCTCTCTCTCTCTCTCTCTCTCTCTCTCTCTCTCTCTCTCTCTCTCTCTCTCTCTCTCTCTCTCTCGCTCGCTCATAAGCTGTGGTGTAGTTGAGTTATCACTTACATTACTGATCACCCTACAGCTCCAGCTCATTCCGTCGGACTTACCCAACAGTATTTCCCCGGTCCCAGTTTCTTGGGTACACATGCACACGCACCATTCCCAGTGTGTGTGTGTGTGTGTGTGTGTGTGTGTGTGTGTGTGTGTGCGTGTGTGCGTGTGTGCGTGTGTGCGTGTGTGCGTGCGTGTGTGCGTTGTACTCGCAGAAACCTACTGACAGATAAAGGTCATGTGTAACACTCCTCACACACTCGTAGCAGTTGTTTTGATACGAGCATGCAGTAATTAGCTGGTGGGTCACACACCCCTCGCTGTGCGTGTGTGATCATGTGAGACGTGAGACTAAGGTGCATAAACAGATTTATGGATGAACATTCACACACACACACACACACACATACATACATACACACACACACACACACACACACACACATGAACCCAAGAATCAACACCGGCCACCATGACTCATTTCTTTGGTTTGTGTGTGTGTGTGTGTGTGTGTTTGTGTGTGTGTCTGTGTGCGCGTGTGTGTGTGTTTGTGTGCGTTTGTGTTTGCTGCCACATTTAAGTGCAATCTGAGGGTTTGGTTGTGTTTTCCTTCCTGTTACCTCGTGTCCTTTTCTTCTCCTCTCCTCTCCTCCCTCCCTGTCATCTTTCCTCTCCGGCCTCTTTCACCCTCCGCTCTCTCCATCCTCCTCCGCTCCTTCTCTTTCTCGTTCAGCATTGCTCATCCCTCCCCTTGTTAACCTTTCCTCTCTCATCCTCCCTCCCTCCCTCTCCAGAAGGTCAGGGATATGAGGACAAGCAGGGAATCATGTGACAGTTTCCCCGAGTGCAGAAAAAAAAAAAAGAAACCTCCACATCTACCAGTGAGTGGAAACTTTTTCCACCACAACAACCAGAGAGGCATTGAGAACTCCTCTATGGTCGTCTGTGGAGTGTTTTGGTGTGATTCTTTTTTTAGGGCCTGTGAAATATATGAGCTCAACAGCATGTTTGGGAATAACAGCTCTGATGTAATTGGAATTGGTTTTTACCTCGCGTGTCTCTTCCTCCTCCACCAGTAGCAGGAGGAAGCAGTATTATTCTTCTCTGGAATGTCGCATCGATCTAAATTTAGAGCCTCAGTTTCCGTTCTTCCTTCTCCTCCCCTCCCGTTCTTCCTCTCCTGCTCCTCCTTCTCTCCCGCCTCGCAGATGAGACTGAAATAGCCAATGTTGTGTCTTCAGACTCACCTGGGAATACGAGTCCTAAACGTTCCTGTCGTTCTCCGCCCCTCTGTACCGGGCACACACGCAGATCTTTCTTCAGTTTCTGTGTCACGTTAGCTTAGACATCTGAAATTCCTCGGCGCATGTTTCCCGAAACCCGAAAAAATCTGTTAAATGGAGTCTCTTTCGGGAGGAATTATGTAATAGTTTGAACCATCATGACAGATAAAGGCGCTGAGGTGCTTGAAGCTTTAAGTGTGACATTTCTGAAGATGTCACATAGAGATTCTGAAGATTTCAAAGTTGTATAAAGTGGTTTTTGCAACCTACAGAACCTGCAACTCAAAAATGTCAAAAGTAAGTTACACACCTGTCATGACAATCACATTTGTTTCCCAAAGGCTCCAATATTACCATCTGCACAACAATATTCAGCTTTCATCTCCTATTTAAAAATAGGGTAAAATATCAAGGAACAGGTTTTTATCTTTAATTTTTCTGTAATAGTGGCCTAAAATTAAATCATTTTGAGATTAATATTTTAAGACCCGTAGCTGTGTGATCTTTACAAAGCAAAGTGATTGATTCTTTCCTCTAGTCTCGTCATTGAAGAAAGTTTGTTAACTCTCCCCGCAGCAAGGCGGCTTTATGGTTTTGCGCCGTCTCCTCACAGTAAGACCCCAACAAACGTCCAGCTCGGACCTTCCCGTGTGGCGTCTCCGCGTCTGCGTGGGTTTCCTGCCGCCTCCGGAGACATGCGGCTCGAAATGGAAACTCTAAGTTGCATGTAGGTGTGAATGGGAGTGTGACTGAGTTTTCTGTCTTTGTGTAAGTGCTGTGATAGAGGGGCGACCTGTCCTGGGTGCACCATGTCTCACCCGCTGATTCAGAGGCTTTTCTGGGCTTTCTTACTGTCACAATATTATGGTATGTGTGTGTTTGCGCATGTCCAACAACCTATGGACACCTCCCCTCCGGTAGCCATTACCACAGATTCATGCCTTGCTCCTCATAGTCAAATCATGAACATTATTTAGATTGTGTCTCTCTCCGTGTTCGTCCACAGAGGACCCCCTGCGTGGACGCGTTGTGTATGCCGGTGTGTCGGTGTGTACTGTAACTGTGCGCACATTCCTCGCATGTGTGTTCCCAATCATCCTCGGGCCACTCTAAGTATTGATCTCCATATGGTCAATGAGCAAGGCTAACGACACAACAATACGCCGCTTTGGCCCGCCCCTAATCAATCCCAGCAGCCACTGCAAGAGCGGCTCTGTGCCCGTGTGAGAGGACCCCCGTGCGTTAGCCCACCTCAGCCGCCATTAACCGGCGTTTTGGTCGGTCAACAGGTAAACTTCAATTAAACTAACGCCAGAAAGTGTCGGTCAAAGAGATCCACGCAGACAAAGGTGCATTACACTTATACACACATGCTCGTAGGCACACACACACTTGTGTGGGTAGCCGCCCCATCATTGGTTTTCTAAGGTGGAGGGGCTGTGTGGTCATTGATTTCTCTGCAGTAGAAACTGGAGGCATAACATTAGTCTACCAGGACAAACACGCGCACGCACAAATGTGGGACTTATCAATACATTAAATCAATATCTGGGATAACTCATAGAGCATCTATCCCTCCCCGATAATGGGAGGAAGGGTAGAGTGGATAAACTACATGAGGCGGCATCCTTCTTTCCTTCCTTCCTTCCGTCCTTCCACAGTGTGTTCATCTCTTCCTCCTGAGGCAGAACAGAGTGAAATCAGGAGAAAGAGAGACGTCAGAGTGCACTGGTAGTATTACCTTCATCGTTGGTCCCTGTAGATCTCCCCATCACTCACTAACACCAGTACTGCACAGTTAAACACTTACACGCTCTGTGACTCATTCACTCCCCCCCACCCCCCTCCCACCTCTCTCTCTCTCTCCCTCTCTCTCTCTCTCTGTTTGTCTCTGTTCCTCCGACTGTTTGAGGTCTAAATCCCTCCATACTCAACGTCTTAACCCCTCGCTTTCATTTCGCCCCTCTCTCTCGTGCTCGGATCTACCAATAACCATTAGCTTGGTTGTGTGTGTGTGTGCGCCCGTGTGTGTTTCTGATCACCGGTGCCTTGCCAAGTGCCACGTTCCCGGCACGTGGCAGAACAAAATGCAGGAGCTGCAAATGAGCCCTCAGCATTGGCAGGATGCAGACGCTTCCTTATTTTTACCCACACACTGCATACACTCTCTGGCTTACACACACAAACTCAAAGTCATATATTTGTTATTCGTACGTGCCAATCGTACACATTTATTTATATTTACGGCTGGTCGATGTTGCCTAATAGTTATTATGCAATTATTACTCTATTTTGGGGCCAAGGCCTCATCTTTGAGCTGATTGGCTGTTTCGTCCTTGTGCGTCCAAGTTCGACATGTTCAAGTTAGCTTAGCGTAGCCTAGCCACCAAAGCGGAGTGGCTGCTAGACACCCGACAGCGCTAGGTAAGCTAGGCTAGCTGCTGCAGGCCACGCTCAACAGCAACAACTGGACACTTGGTGTGTTTTGCGACACAAGCGTTAGCAACAGGTTTCTTACAACACGTACACACGACAAGTACATACTTAGGAGACTTTTGTGTTCAATAAGTTGTATTTACTGCAACAGTTTTTCAAGTTGCAGTGGTCTAATTGACATGCTAGTGTCAGTGCTAAGAGCCTAAATAAAGCTTTTTAATTGTTAGTTTATGTAAAAGCTGCATCAGTAAACAAACGTCACATTTTTGTCCAAAGAGCTCTCTCTCTCTCTCTCTCTCTCTCTTTCTCTCTCTCTCTCTCTCTCTCTCCTCTTCTCTTCTCCTTCACCCCGCCCTCCTCTCCTCTACCTTTCTTTGCTCTCCCCTCGTCGTCCATTTCCTGTCCCCTCCCTTCGTCTGTCTGTGCCTCCCCTCTTCATCCACTTCCGCCGCTGCTTCCCCCCTCTTCTCTTTCTTTCCCTTCATCCCCCTCTCTTTCACTCTCCCTCCCTCCCGGCCTGTCAGTGTTGTGTGAATCCTTTGGTATACGTCTGGTGTCTTGCAGAGCTTGTCAGTAAAGCCAGAGCTAATTAGCAGAATCACAGAATAATTAGTTTTTCTTCTTGTCGTTTAATTCCCCGCCCCCACCCTCCTCTCCTCCCACCTCACCTTAGATTTGCCTCTGTCAACAGTCAATTCTGTCCCCGGGCTGAAGGAACTTTACGCTCTATACTCTCTCCCTTGCTATACTGCAGTACGTGTTTACTCTAATCCAGTTCATGGCTCTTTCCTCTGTTTTCCTACATGTCTCTAAAATGTCTCCTCCCCTCTTGTCTCCCGGTGTCTCTCTCTCTGCATCTCAGCATCCCCTGTGTCTCCCTCCTTGCATCTGTCTCCTCTCCTCCTCATGGAGAGTTTTCCCGCCCACGTCTTTTTCTCTATTGAGGTTTCTCTTGCCGTTGTTGACTTAAACACATGGTTGAGCTTGTTTTCTCGCTCCGCGCCTTCCTCCCACTCGCCTTCCAACCACCCCCCCACACCCTCCCTCCCTCAACCCCCTCAACACCACCCCACCCCCAGCCCCTCTCTCTCTCTCTCTCTCTTGCTCTCTCTCTTGCTGGTTTGTCCCTATAGCCAGTGTTTGTTTACACATCTATTCTCCCCCTAGGTTTACCGACAGTCCACTCCTTCAGAAACGATTTCCCCTATACATCCCCCCCGCCCTCCCTCCCTCCCCATTCCCCCCCCCCCCGCTCCTTCTCTTCATCTCCTCAGGGTGACTGTTTGCTCCCTTCCTTTATCAACAGCTTTCCTTCCATTCCTCCCTGTGTCATTCCTCCACCCACCCTTCACTGCGCTCTCTCTCGCTCCCTCTTAACCGCCCCTCCGTTGCTCTTGTTTTCTGGAAATGATAAGGTGGCGAGAGGGAGAGGGGTCTCTGGTCACAGCTGAGGTAATTGGCTCTTTACGGCTCTGTTTTGTGTGAGGAGAGCTTTCGGTTTAGTCTGGCTCAGCGGCACAACAACGCGCGAGCCAAACCATAGCAAAGGTCCGCACTTGTCTGCACAGGGAGAGCGTGGAATTTGAAGGCGAATGGACGGATCCATGCTCTCTGATGAGCAAATCTTGAGTCTGCTAGCCATTCATGTATGACGTAGCCTCAATCCTGACCACGGGCTGTAGCGGTTGAAAGGTACAACTGTTAGGACTCCTCAATCAATGATCATAAAAAGAAATGCATACCGAGTACACACACAAAATCAGTCTCTAAACATACATATTCCTGCTAAAGACAAATATCCGGAGGAAGCCCGCTGTTTATTTGGAATCGGCCTTATCTAAAACTTCAAAGATGTGCCAGCGAGTGAAGTGTGATACTACTGCGCTTATGCTGTTGGTTTCAAAGCGTGAAAATACAAACGTGGTGTGAAGCGCCTTGCTTCCAGCGCGCTGGCTCCGCTTTCAACAGACTTTATTGGCATTGTCAACCAGGACGACTGTGACTTGAAAAGACAATCAACATTTTCAATAGAATATCAGAGCATGAAACGTTTCCAGCCGCAGTAAACGTGCCAGTGCAGCTGAAGACGTCCCGCCGCAAAGATGCATTAAAGATGTATTATTAAACATTGCGGAGTCCGTCTTTGAATATTATTGAATTATCTACTGTTATATTGAGAACCTGTATCATTCAAGCCAAGTACATACACCCAAGCACAGACACACACACGATCATGTCGCCCTTTTGTTCTGTCTGCCAGCGTACACTTTTCCTCTCTCCTTCTCTGTCCATCTGTTCTGCTGAGTCGTGCGATCAGGAGAGGGTCCATACATCACCTCTCCACCTCCCCTGGGATGGAGCGGTGGAGGAGGGGAGACGGGGGGTGGCCTGGTGCTTTCTCTGTCTCTCTCTCTCTCTCTCTCTCTCTCTCTCTCTCTCTCTCTCTCTCTCTCTATGTCAACCCCCCACACCAGCAGCAGCAGCTGTTAACGATGACGGCAAATTGTTTTTCCTGCGCCTATTTGTGGTACGCTAGTGATTGGAAGCTCTTTCCCTCTTTGGTTGTGTTTGTATGCAAGCAGTCACATCCACGCAGGCAAATGTGTGTGTCTGTGTGTCTGTGGGTTTGTATTGCGAGTTGGATTAGCGTTTTAGCTGCATTAGGAAGAGACTGAGCCCAACACTTAGTTTAATGGAATTTCCATTTTCTACTTTTAGAGAGTGTGGTGTTATCTGACGCTGGATCGACACACTCGTGGAGAGTCAAACCGAAGGACGAGAAAGTGATAAAGAGACGGAGAGAGGGAGGGTGGGCGAGTGAGAGACAAGGGAAGTAATACAGGGGAACGGAGTGTGTGATTGATGAAGGGAGGGGTATCGCCGAACAAGCAGAGAGGAGAGACGGAGAGACAATTGGAACAAAAAACAGAGAATTTAGGGGGAAAAAGACGCAATAATGCACTGAAGGTGAAGGAGGGATGGAAAGGGAGGCATACAGACGGAGAGAGAGATGAGTAGAATGCAATAATGTGATAAAAGCAGCTGAGGAATGGAGGTTTTGCTACACTCTGACGCTTTTAGTCCCATTTCTACTTTTTTACGGCAGATTTCATCATATTACCAAAGGCCATTTGGGCTCTATTGTGGATAATAGGCTGCTGTGGAATTATTGGAGATGCTGGCTTAGATAATGGTCATTCTCTCCCCCTCTCTCTCTCTCTCTCTCTCTCTCTCTCTGCCTCCCTCCCTCTCTCTCTCTCTCTCTCTCGCGCTCACACAATCCCTCTCTTGCTTCCCCACTGCATTACGGAGGGAATGGTAGAGGAGGTAAAGGAGGAGGAGAGAGATTAATGGTATACAAAGACGAGGAGAGTCGGGGGCGATGGAGATAGCGGAAGGTGCAGCGCGGAGAAAGGCAGCTAAATGTGTAAGACAAAAGGAAATAAGGACAGGTTGCCCACTAAAGATTGTGTGTGTGTGTGTCTGTGCGTGTGAGAGAGTGTGTTCATTTCTGAATCTTAACACAATAAAGGGATGAGAAAACTGGACATACCCAGTATTATTCTTCATTATAATTCTTGTCCAGAGGAAATGCACAGCTCCAATCCTGCAGCAGATATATTGGTAAAGGTGGTGATCGTATCGCTGCATCATCTGTGACTGTCTGTCCATAGAAGGACGCAAGCATGTAGCTCAGCAGGAGAGTCACTGGTTCAAATTCAGAGATTGGCCGGGAAATCCATGGTTGCAAAATGTTCGGAAAGCAAGACGGATGAATTGTAATTTTTTAAGTTAAATATGTTGATTATATTGACATACATTTGTGTGCAAATGCATTTCTGCTTTTGTGTATTCAGGGGAAGCAGCCCTCCCAGGCAGACGTGTGTGTGTGTGTGTGTGTGTGTGTGTGTGTGTGTATACTGTATGTGCTCACAGCTACACATTACTGGCTCCCTGGAACAGGGTAGGACACAAGAAAGGGGGGGGGGGCAGTTGGAGGGGTGGAGAACTCAAGATGGAGGGAGGGAGAAGAGGATGGAAGCGGAAGGGAGTCGGATCATGTGAAGACAAGAGTAGGAGGGGGAGGGAAAAAGGAGTGAAATAGCGCCTGAAGAAACACAGGAAGGGAGAGGTGGAAGGACTGAGGAGGAATGGCAGAGGGAAGAAGGGAGCCAATTGCCCTGAGACTAGAGCAGAGAGAGGAAAAAAGGAGAGAAAAGGAGGGAGAGATGGAGAGAGAAAACGCAAGAGAGAGCAAAAGAGTGATAGCCTTACAGCAGCACCTAATGGCTTCTCTGGAGAGAGGGAGAGGGAGGGAGCGGAGAGGAGGAGAAGGCATAATGAGGTGGCTACGACAGAGGCAGAGATAGATTTAGAGAGGTAGATGGAGGGGGAGACAAAGAGAGAGGTAGAGGTTACACTGCTGCTCGGTAAAGATGGAGTAAAAGGAAAAAACCGAGGGAGGAGGAGGAGAGGGAAATGGTGGAGGGGAGGATGAAGGAGTGGAATGATAGCTGCTTAGGTAGAGCGATCCAGGCGTTAAATGAGCTACAGGGAGAATAAAGATGGATGAGCGTGGATGTAAAAAGGAAAAAACAAATGTGATACAGGTAGAAAAACAAAGGTGGGGGGTGAAGCAAGAGGAGGAAGAAGGAGCGAAGAGCTGCTGGGGAATGAGGAAGGATCAGCCCTGAGGGTTAACAAAGAACGAGGGGAGGATAGATGGAGTCACCCCGTGGACGGAGAGAGAGGGGAGAAGGGTGGAGGAATGCCTGGATAGAGGGAGTCAGAAAACAAGAGGCGGATTGGAGGGAAAACTGAAGCATGAATGGACGGCGATAGAGGGAGAAGGAGGGAAAGGGAGAGCAGGAAGGAACACACTGTGGGCTGACGGCAGAAAGGAGGAGCAGAGAGAGAGGAGAAAATCGTCGAGGAGGAGGAGGAGAGATGGAGGGCCGGATAAGAAGGCAGTTTGCTGTCATAAAGTGGGAGAGGGAGGGAAGTAAACAGACGGGAGAAGGGATGGATGGACGGAACGTATCCTTCCCTCCGTTAACAGCCGTGTAATAGCTCTGATCGGCCCTGTGAATAATTCAGACGCCCGGGTTGGGAATTCTCTGTGGGAAGAGCTGGAATAATCGCCAGGGCAACGGGATAACCTAAACACAGACACACACACGCGCGCGCACGAACACACATTCCCTGCAGTGTTTGATTTCCTCACTCGCTCACTTTATTGCTGTGTCTAGCTACAAGCTTTGTATATTACCCTAAGAACGTGCCCGCCCGCACGCACACACGCACACACACACTCACACACACACAGTAGTAATAAAAGGCTATGATATCAGAGATAGACATTAAACCCCTCACTCCAGAGAGAGAGAGAGAGAGAGAGGGAGAGAGAGGTTCACCTGCTGTAGCTCTGAATCCCTCAGAATTACCATGATTAGATTGCTTGGATACACACACACTCACACACTCACACACAAAAGCACTCTTCTTTTCCCTGTTTAGAATAATGCACAATTAACATCACGCGCTGCACACGTCTTTTTCTTGGCCCTTTCTCACCCGAGTGTCTGCTTGTGTATCTTTAAGGTTTCCATGGAGACGGTTTCCAGGGTGATTTACTGTAGCACCTGGTCCCTCTCAGGGTGGTACACTCGTCTGCTCGCCACAATCGCTCCCCGGCCACCAATGATCTCATCTCTCGCTCCGCTCCTCCTCCCTTGTTGTCACGAGTCTGATTTACACGCGTCTCCTGTCCTCTCCCTCCTCTTCCTCCTCTCCTGCATGACAGTTTGTTCACCTTGATATTCATTCGAACCAGCAGCTTAGACGCTCCGTTTTAGTTTACCGACGCCTTTACAAGACACACTGGAGGACAGGAAGTGGATCTTGAAGGAGGAGATGGAACAGGAAAACAGAACTGACTGACCGCTGTATTGACTGTTTACTTTATATCAGCATTGATTTTGGCTGGAGATGTGAAATTAAGCAACACCATTAACATCGCAATGGTTTTTATTTTGTAAAGAGTCATTCAACTCATTGGCTTGTTTCTTGCGATCTCTAAGCTACTCTGCAAACCGAGATGGTTTGGGTTTAAGACAACAACGCATTCAAATCAAACATGGTAAAGACCTGATAAAATGGGCGAGGCAGGATCTGGGGTGGATAACATGGGGTACCCAAGTGTTACACCCAAGAAGAGGCGGGTGGCGCCATCACATGTCATGGAGGAAGCAGGTAGCTGTGTGTACTTGGAGTAGACGAGGAACGTAAGAGATCAGACAGATCAGAAGGGGGAGCAAACAGTGAAGAAAGAGTTAATGTTGGAGTTTCAGGCTACAATAAGAATCGTACAGAATAGCGCCTCTCGTACCGTTCAGCTGGGATACCTGAGCTCAGATGTGTAGAGCCATCGAGGGTAACATGCAAAACCCAGCTTATGTAAAGTCTGAAGTGGACAGAACACAGCAAACACAGCGACTGTTGCATTACGTGCTCACTGGAGAGCATCAAAGCTAACTTTCAGACTTCAACCTTGCAAATCGGCCAGTCAAATCAACAAAGCATTCCAAACATGACAACAGGAGGAGTTAGACGAAGCTCGTGGGTGTCATCCCCTCACATGCAAATCCTCCCTGGGGTGGGGCGTTGTGCACCCAAGCGGCCTTCACTCTGCACCATTGCGTTTCTCTCACTGAGCCGCTCATGCGTGTCCATATTAGTTTCACAACATCACAGCGCAGCAGCAGGTTCGGTGGTGGGGGTTTCCTAACTAACTGTTTAACCCGGTCTGCGTTCACTTGTACACAAGAGACACACGTAGGACTCGCTTGGACGGAACAGTCAACAGGACTCCGACAGTCCCTGAGTGTACGTGAACGCAGCGTGAGGCGAGTCTTCCTTCAGAGGTTCAAACTCAAATGAAGAGGGCTGAACGCCTGAATAAATCAATTTTCAATCCCATAATCTTGGTATGTTGCTCGGGGTGGCCACGGTAATATATCCACACCCCGACCCCGGCCTTCATCCATAACAGTATATACACTCATATATACACGTCATGAGATGGCTACCATGGCTACGTGCTTCTTTATATTCAGTCTGAAATGATTGTTATTGTTGTTTCATGTGTCCGAATGCGTTTCTTATTTCTGTGTGTGTGTGTGTGTGTGTGTGTGTGTGTGTGTGTGTGTGTGTGTGTGTGTGTGTTGTAAGCTTCAGAAATAGGCCAGTCAGGGTTTAGAGCACAGAGATGTTAGAGATTAAACAGACCTCTGTGGGGAGCGAGCCTCCTCTCCAGCAGTTTAAATATAACTCTCTTCAGGGAGAAACTGAGTAAGTGTGTGCGTGTGTGTGTATGTCTGTGTGTGTGTGTGTGTGTCTAAGGAGATAGGGTTGGGGTGCTTGGTTGGATTTGTTTCCACTTACAAACTGGAGGATAGGAATGACCAGTGGTTTAGTTTCACCTCACCTTTTTACATAATTATGCGTGTGTGTGTGTGTGTGTGTGTGTGTGTGTGTCAGTGTCAGAGTGATGTCTTCTTTACCTTGGGCGCTATGGGCATAGTTTAATACTGTGAGGTCTGGCTTCACCATCTGCTCAGGGTTAGCGTGTGCTGCGTGTGTGTGTGTGTGTGTGTGTGTGTGTGTGTGTGTGTGTGTGTGTGTGTGTCTTTGTGGATCAGTCAGCAGGTGCTGCATAATGCTTATGTTTAACCATGTGCTTTAATACACAACACATGTTTGTTTTTTTCTGCAGTACAAACACTTTATTGCTCAACTGTACATCCACCATGTTCTCAGCAGAGAGGAACTGAAGACACACGCTTCAGTGTGTGCAGTCCTACACACCCAGGACGCACTCCAAACTGACTGACAGTTCTGTTTTACCTACCCTCACACACATCTTTGTTGTTCCACCCAAAAATGCCAGAAAATCAAGTGTAAGCCTCATTGGTACACATGGAAACGGCCTCTGCACATTGAGACGTGAGCACAAGAGAGTAAAGAGACAGATTGTCTCTTCTTTAGAGGGACACACAAGACACTGTCTCATTTTTGACAATGTCACTTTGTCGATGTGGCGTAAAATAAAGGATTAGAAATTAGGATTAGATCGTGCTCAGGGTGTTCAAGATCATTGGGAGGACGTGAGGGGTTAAACAGGATGCAGCATTGAAAGGGAAACCACACAGCCATTAGATTATTACCATCAGTGTTGGTTTCATTAGCAGCTTTTTCATTTGCACATTTCTGCACATCTCCGATCTCGGCGGGGCTGTGGGAGCACAAGGTCAGCCGGCGTGAAGCTCAAGGACGCGCCGACATTGATGAACACTGGCTGCGATGGAGATCAAACCCATGACCTTCACACCGGCCACCCTCACTCACGCCCACAGCCACCGCTAGAACTCAGGCTTAGAGACGCACGCCGCTCAAACGCATCGGTAGCAGAGTCGGCAGGCGGCTGCTGCAGGACCGCCTGCTAACTCCAAAACTTTTGCTGAATGCAGAATCAAAAACCCGCTGAGAAGAATGACGAGCTTCTGTTCACTTCCTCACTGCGATTGCGACCGCAGGCCATGTAAGGCTCTAATGACGCATCTACAAGTGCAATCTCTCCTTTTCTCCATCTCTCCGTGACTCTCTCTTTCCTCCGTTTTACCGTTCTCCGCCCCTTCACTCTCCCTCCCTCCCTCCCTCCCTCCCCCCCTCCCCCCTCTTCGTCTCTCTGAAGTGGGTGACAGATGTGAGCGGCTCTGGAAAGCACAGACACCCCAGCCTTCTGCAGCCAGCTGACACTGCTCTTACAGGCTTTATGTGTGTGTGTGTGTGTGTGTGTGTGTGTGTGTGTGTGTGCGATGGTGTTTCTGTTTATGCCTGTATGCATGAACAATAACACATGTAGCCCTGTGCGGTTCTGTGCCTCTGTGGGCATGTTTGTGTTGTTCGTGAGCACATGAATTATACTGCATGTTATCTTTGGGTAAGTGAGAGTGTGTGTGGTTGTGTGTGAGTGTGTGTGTGTGTGTGTTGTTTTAAAACAGCAAGTGCAGCCTTTAATCTTTCTCATCCGGAGCACAGGTGAATCCATCCTGTCTGCATAGTGAATGGACAAATAAAAGCTTTAGAGACCAACCAGTGTAACAAGCTTGATTGATCATTCTGAACCCAGTTTATAAAGTACTAACCGAGGCGCTGGAGTCATTTATTTTTCCACATGATCTAATTCCAACTGAACATATTTCTGCTGGAGGGATTTTATCCTTTTTTTTTCTCGGCTACCAAAAAAAAAATCCTCCAAAGCCGATATGAAGTCATCGACCGAGGCCAGACGGGTTCCAGCTAAAAGCTGTTTGGGAAGAGGTGAAAGCTTGGAGGGAGAGTCGGTCAGATGCCGCACGAGTTCAAAGCCCCCAATCACAGAGAGGAGCCTTGTAGAAGTCACAGAGCCTTGAAGTTTTGATCACTGAGCTCAAATAACAAAGTCAATTTGTTACCTCCATATAACCCACGACAGCTCTCGCTCACTTCAGTGTGCAGACGTCGGTTTATCACAGACTCCACGCATCAGAGCGCAACTATCCTAACGCCGCAGCTGATCGTGTATTTTCAGTAATAGCGACTTGTAATGATTGATTGAGAGTTACTGCACACACACGCAAGGAACACCGGTGCCACACAGGATGTGACGCCACAGAGAGAAACACTAACTGAGTCACGCAGGAACGGTTCTGTCGTGTTGCTCGGGAACCTGAAAATTCCTCGCCCGGTCACTTATCGCAACGACTTTTCGCACTTACGTCGCACGCCATCCAAGGTGCTGTCCCGCCATCTCACAGAAAACCGTCCTCACTTCCTGCCACAGAAGCAGATGCTCCGGTTGAAGAGTTGACTTATCCATGAAGTTGAAGTGAAGTCAATTATATTATAATGCGCAGAATGGACGCTATGAGGGGAAAAGGGTGCCACGGCGATAAGAACACTACCTTATTTATTTCCTGCCTCATATTTATGCCAGAACTCGCCAATAGTCTGCTGATGTGAGCGCCGCTTGTTTGTGTGTTTATGTTAAATAAAATGAATATCGAGCCAATAATATAATATTTTCTTATCTTTTCCCTCCTGAAATTTCAGTAACAGCGTCAACAGTCCTCTCTCTCTCTCTCTCTCTCTCTCCTTCTCTCTCACTTTCACTTTCTCCGCCCCACCCAGCCCCTCTCTCTCTCTCTCACACTCAAACACACAGACACACACAGACACACACACGCTCACTTCCGCTCACTCCTCATGTAATGTAATCACCTGGACGCTCCATGCCTCCTAACCTAATAAAGATGACAGCCTCCATCTCACACACACACACACACACACAAACACACAGAGAGAGAGAGAGAAAGAGAGAGAGATTTGCACACATCCTCCGGAACAACCGATGACACGTTCACCTCTCCTTTCCTTTCATCCTTCCCATTCTTGTTTCTGCCTTTCCTCTTCCCTTTCTCTTTCCCGCCTCTAACTCATCCTGACGTCCGACGCTGTTGCTCTTTCAGAAAACCAAAGCTTCTGACTTTGTTGTCGTGGTTGCGTTTGTCGTTAAGTGCCGAGCTCTCACTCCTCCATCAGCCGCTGACCCATTTCTGAGGAACAGCACTGAGACAGACAATGTGTGAGAACCCCGAGCGTCAGGGGAGGAAGAGAGAGAGAGACGGGAGTTGGACAGAAAGAGAAGAGGGACAGACTTTGGTGTTGCTGTTTCCATTATTCACTGAATGGAAGATGGATTGATAAATGAACGAAGAGACCAAAACAAAAGTCAGGACCACTACGTGTGTGTTAATGTGTGCGTGTGTGTGTCGCTGGGGTCTGCACAGCGTTGTGGAGGGTGACCAGGCACGGCGGCCATAACCGCTCCGCCGAGTGCCATCTGCTCCTCGCCACAGCAACTGTTGCCAGGGTACCTGCTCTCATCTCATCCCGTCCATCCCACCTTTTGCTCCTCCTCTTTTGGCTCAACACTTTCCTGTATCCTCCCGCTTTCTCTCTCAAAACAAGACGCCCGCTCTCCTTCTGCCCCTAATTACACATTTCCATCATGTTTCTTTGCTTCACCTCCTATCCACAGTATTGTGCATCCTTGTGTCTTTTCTTTTCTGTTGTTCCTACCTGTTACCCTACTGATCCTACCATTACCCCTCCCAAAGCACACACACACACACACACACACACACACACACACACACCCACTTCACCTTTCATTCTCTGTGTGACTTTGTCTCTGGTCTGTTCTTTGTAATCTATCTTTCTTCTGTTCTTTCTTTCCCTTGCAGTTGTGTGGACATGACTCAGGGCCCCCTGTCTACTTAGAGGGAGAGAGAGACAGACAGACAGAGGGAGGGAGACAGAGAGGGGGGGGGGGGGGGGGGGCGGGGGGAGTTATGAGTTTGATGGTGGGATGAGAGAGGAGGAAAGCAAAGGAGGTAGAGTGAGTGGGGGAGAGGGAGAGATCGTAGATCAGAGCCGTCATGATTGAGCCATCTGCTGAGAGGAGGCCAGTGAGACACACACACACACACACACACACACACTCACTCTCGCTCACACACACACACACACACACACCGGCTTGAAGATCTCCACTGCCCCCCATCGGCCTCTTGCTAGCACTACACCTCCCTTCCTCCTGCGTCTGCTCCTCTCTTGCATCGTTTGATTGTCCTGCTGCCATCCGGCTCCCACCGACAGGAGATGAGACACGTAGCTCTGAGCATCGATCAGTCTGGTCTGGCCGTCTTAAGCAGCCGACAGTGTTCTTTGCGCTCTAATATATGTGGTTCATCTCCAACTAACTCCCTCCTACGAAGAGCACAGCCTCAGGGTGGATTATGTGGCTTTGGCTCTCAGGAAACATATTCAGTGTAGTGGTTTGTTACACACTCCGGTCACTTCTCTGCTCCACTGTAATCCGGCCGCTGTTTCATTCTTGCCCTGCAGTCAAATGTGATTTGTTGTATTCCATTTACCCCTTCCCCATTCCTCTTCCTTTCCCCGTGTGGGTGTGGGTGACTGTGTGTGGGTCTGTGTGTGTGTCCGTGCGTGTGTGTGTGTGTGTGTGTGTGTGTGTGTGTGTGTGTGTGTGTGTGTGTGTGTGTGTGTGTGTGTGTGTGTGTGTGCACATCTTGCACCACACACTCATTAATGTCAGATCTAAATGGTTTTGTTACCTCTCGGGCCATTCCTCTCTCATTGCCAGCGGTCCTAAACGATGTCCACTCTCGCTCAGCTGTCAAACCTTTAATAGATTCATAAACGCTCTCCTCCCATTGGCCACAGCAGGCTATTTCATCCTATTAGAGATTAGCGTACGGCTGAGTGGAGGAGGAAGTGCTCTTTATATGCTAATGTGGAGCTAATGTATGCACGGAGAACCAAGCGCTGCCCCATCGGGACGACTCAGGGGCAGACTGACCTGCTGGATCTTCCCTCAGATCTGTCTTTATCTCGCTTTTGACTGTCCTCCACACACACACCCCGAGTGTGCCTGTGTTGAGCTATAATACAACATAATGAGTGACTTGTGAAATGGATGAGAAAGCAAGCGTTTAGCGAGCTCTGTTATTTCTGCGTGCATGCAGGGGGGGGCGGGGCCAAACCTCCACCTCCAGCGTTTCATCATTTTACATCAAGTTGAATGTGTAGCTGCACTGTAGACGCCTTTGACATTGAGGTTGTATTCAGTGAGGGTTCCCTGTGTGTCTGAAGTACTTTCTGCTGGCATCCTCCCTCATTCACTCGTGATGGAGACGGAGAAAGACGGCAGCAAAGAGCTCTTTACATGTTTCAGAATGGATCTGTTAGATAATGACTGGATGAGGGGATTCCACCCTCTTTGGTTTGATCTGTCATGTTCAGGTGTAGCTCGCATATTAATGAAGGTAACTTGAGGAGCTTGATGATTGATCAGCAGACCATCTGACCAGCTGCTTCCTCCTCTCTGTCTGTGCAGGATCAGGGTGTGGTGGGAATGTCGCGGCCACCCGGCGCCATCCCCCCTACCCACCCCGCCGGGGGCGTGGCGTCCGGGGTGGGGCCCAACCAGGGCTCCGGCCCACCTCCCGGCTACGTGGGCAACCAGCAGCAGGCGGCCATGATGAAGCAGATGATGGCCATGGAGCAGGAGAAGAGGGTGCAGATGCACATGATGGAGCAGCAGAAACAGCAGCTCCTGCTGCGAGAACAGAGGCAGCAGCAGCAGCAGCAGCAGCTACTGGCTGAACAGGTGAGAAGACACGTTAGCTCCGCCCCCCTCCCCCCATAAAACACACAAGGTTAGTGTGTGTGTTGATGGGATTACTACAACGATGTCAAATGTGTGTTGTTATTCATGCATTCCTACATATTTGTCTGTCAGCTCCTCCAACAAGAGCGGCTCGTCCTCTCTCCTTCCTTGCTGTTGTCTTGATGCATGTATAATTATTCACAACCACCCCCCCTTCTCTCTACTTCCTTTCATCTTTGTTGTGTGTGTGTGTGTGTGTGTGTGTGTGTGTGTCTGTGTGTGTGAGAGAGAGACCACATGCCACCTGCTGTGATAATGTGGTGTTTTCATTTTATCTCTTTCTTTGAGGGAATGCGCTGTTAAAGAGTTTTGAACTCTGAAGTCACCACCTTCCATGTTGCTCCTAATTGGCTGCTCACATGCACACACACAGACACACACAACTATAGGCACCAATCAGATCCTGCTGGGGTTTCCTGTACGCTCCTAAATGAATATCCTTCCTCCACTTAAATAAGCAGCACCTTAAGCTTGTCCAGGTACACACACACACGCAGGTTCTCAGACGGCAAGAACCCAGAAGTTCATTAGCGGAAGTCGAAGACGTCTGACTGAGTATCATGGCGTCTTTCAGTTTCCTTTTCCCATTAGATTACTGATGAGTTATGGTGATGGATGTGGAGTAGAGCGTCATGCTGATCCACGCGCCTCATCCTGACTGCACTCTTTAAAGGCTCTCACACATAGGAAGCTGTATCACTGAGCCAAACTCACTCAGGGAGCCTCCACCAAGGCTGAGTAGTCCTGAGTAGACTTAAGGTTCAGAAGTGTTTTGCCAAAATGTAAAAATGGTTATTACAGCGCCCCCCATCAGGCCGACCTGTACGAAATGTCATGTTCACTTCAAACATCCCTGGAAACACAACAACCTGGTCAACAATGAAGGGCTGCAGCTCATGATGTTGACTTTGTTCTGTAATCAAGTTAACATGAATGTCAAGACACTCGCCAAAATGTCTGTCCTGATCGTATTTGCTTCTGTTTACGAGGAGAAACCTGTTTAGACTAAATGGTTCATGGTGTTGTTGAGGTGTGACCCCTTTTGTTTTGTTCTGTCACATAATCACATCCTGACTCCATTACATTATTGTGATATGCGTGTGTTTTGTGTGTGTGTGTAGCTCCAGCAGCAGCAGCACCTTCCCAGACAGATGGGGCAGGGCCAGAGGAATCCATACCCTCAAGTCAATCAGTACCAAGGTGAGACAACCACACACACACACACACAAGCATCTGTGTCTATACGCACACAAGATACAAGCAACAGCACCTCAGAATACTTAGTGATAAACAAAGTGAGCCCTGGCCACTTAACCACGTTCATATATAGGATCCAACCTCTCATAGCGTCTGATACCAAATCAAGCACGACTGAGTTGAACACACACATCTCTGACACGATAACAACAAGAAGCCCCAGCATTCTCAGCTTCACACGGGGAGGATTGTGACGTTGGATTGTGCCGGTGTACCTAATAAAGTGACCAGCGAGCGCATCGAGCCAGCAACAAGTCGAAGCTGCACGCTCAGATGGTTTAACTCCGGCAGTGAGCCAAGACGTTTAACAGATTTTACAGCACGCTCTCTGCCATATTAAGACACATTGAAACACACAAACACTTCAAAACATGTACGCAAACACCCGCCTCATACCAATCCACCTCCTCTCTCTCTCTCTCTCTCTCTCTCTCTGTCTTTGATGCTCCTCACCCTCTTTCTCACTCTCTTCTTTCTCTCTCTCTCTCTCTCGCTCCCTCCGGAAAAATATAGAAAATTCTTGCTCTGCCTGTTACCACGGCAACTTGTCTGTCCTGGATCCCCCAGAGTTCCGGTGAAGTCAGAGAGATGGATGAGAGGAGGGAAGGGAAGGTGTGTGTGTGTGGGGGGGAGAGAGAGAGAGAGAGAGAGAGAGAGAGAGAGAGAGAGAGAGAGAGAGGGGAATAGGTAGACGATCTGGAAGGTGGATGGAGACGTTAGGAAGGAAGAAAGGGAGAAAAGAAAGAGGAGAGTGGCTGAGAAGATGATGGGGAGATGAAGAAAATCTAAAGGGGGAGGGGGGGAGAGGCAAGTGGAAAGCCATTTATAGCCATCAGAGTGTCTGTCTGCAGAAGTAAGAGATAGTGGGGAAGAGGAAGAGGACTCTGCCCTAGAAATGTACCTGTTAGTTCAGCCGACTGCTGTTAGATATCAGCCTCTCCTCTTTCCTCTGTCAACTTTGGGATGGAACAGATGATGGAGGAAGAATGTTTTGACTTGAGATCAGAACACGCTGAGGCACCGGTTCATTAGGTACACTGCCTCTGTCAAGCAGATCAGGTTCACACTTAGTCAAAGGTAGTTTGGAGGGATCGTCTCTTATTGAACACTGAAGTACGAGTTAAGATTGTTAAGGTATTCATATTGTTGTTGTTATTAGATCATTGTGGCTGAAAAAGGTTGAATTAAAGCCTCTGACACAGTGTCAACAAAACTAAACATTTTAAATGAATAAATACAGCATTTGTTGCCGGTGCCTCATCATACGAGGTGATGTGTACAGTAATTAACCTTCATATGATGTAAACAGCTGTGACTGTAGTGTGTGTAGTGTTGCTCTACCTGCAGCTGTAGCTCTGTTGTTCCTTCATTGTGTGGCGCATGTGATCCTCTTCTCTCAGTCACAGTTCTAGTCCGAGCTGTGAGCGGAGGGATTAGTGGAATGATGTCAAAACTGTGTTTATTGGGGGATTTAAAACCATTTCCACACTATCCTGCCTCCTCAAACCTGCTGCTGCTGCTGAGTTCCTAATAGAAAAAGCTGAAGAAGTAAGTGAGGTGTGGTGAAAGAGGAGGGTTCTTTCCCACATGTGCTCACTGAAGAGGATTCTTTGGTTACGCACCAACTTAGTAGCTTGGTTGTGTATGGATGTAGTCTGTGATCTCCAAAGCTATTTACTCTTTAATAACTCCTTGCATTCTTTTCTTCCAGGTCCCCCACAGGAGCTGGCGTCCAGGAGTCAGGCTCTCCAGAACATTCGGGCTGCACGCCTCCTTCAACAGCAGCAGCAGAACCAGCAGCAGATGGTCCAGATGGGTTCTGTTCAGAGCCAGGGTGGCTCAGTGGGGCCCCAGACTGACATGGGTCTCCCCTATGGCAGCCAAGGGTCCAGCCAGGCGTCCCTGTATGGGCTCAACCCTTCCATGAGCCAAATGATCCACCAGCAGCAGCACCAGAGCCAAAGCGTCCAAGCCTCCATGGGTCTTCCACCACAACACAACCCAGCCGGAGGGCCCCCCAGGCAGGCGGGAGCCGGTCCGGGGGTCGGAGGTATGCCGGGAGGAACGGGAGGCGGTGGAGCTGGAGGCTACGGAGGACAGGGGATGTTAATGAACTCGATGGGCCAGCAGACGCTCAAAGGCCCGCCCAACGCCAAAGCTCAGGCGCAGAGACTGCAAAGCATGCTGGGAGCTGGAGGAGGAGGCGGGGCGATGGCAGCGGGCGGCTGGCCACAGCAGCAAGGACAGAGTCTGCAGGGCATGGGGGGTGGAGTCGGAAGGACTACAGGTGGAGGGGGAGGGGACATGGTGGCGTTTAGCTCCGCCCAGGGCTACGGGATGCAGCCTGGCCAACCGCCCCGCATGGCCAAACAACACTTTCAGGGCCCGGGACAGGGGATGAGTCAGGGCATGGACCCCAGGGTGGGAAACCCAGCGGCGGGCATGGGCGGCCCGATGATGGGCGGCCCTCACATGGGCGGCCAGCCCAGGACCAACCAGCCCCGCCCCATGGTCATGAACCAGGGGATGAACCAGGGGGTGATGGGGCAGGGCATGAGCGGGATGGGGGGTTTTGGGCCGGGCCCTGGGGGGCCAGGAATGGGGGCGGGCGCAGGAGGAGGAGGGCCCTACGGACCAGGGGGAGTTGGGGTTGGAGGTCAGCCACAGGGCTACCAGAGGACAGCCAATCAGGACATGTCATCCTATGGGTATGGGGGCGGGCCCTCAGGTGGCGGAGCCTTTGGATTGGGCGATGGCTCAGGGGCAGAGCTGGACTCAAGTGACGGTTGGATGGAGGAGTTTTTCCCCAATCAATAGCCAACAGGGAAACTGGAGGACAGTTTCTCCTGAAGAGACAAAAAGGCTGAGAGGGACAAACGTCAAAAACCTGAGAAAAACAAACAGGACCGGCATGTTTGTGTTTAGTAATACATGAGCAAGGTTATGATGAATTAGTTCTTACGGTGTGTGTGCGTGAATGTGTGTGTGAAGAAGAGAGAGAGAGATTGTCATGTGTCGTACATACTATTTCCATATAGAGTTTAAGAGGTATGTTTTCATTGGTTTCATTTTTCTTCACAAAATGAAATGACAGCGTTTGTTCTGCTCCAGTTTTTGAAAGTGAGCTGTGAGCCGGAGCTTCGGCAGGCGCTGATTGAACACCACACGCACAACCACACACACACACACACACACAGTGATGAAGGGAAGGAAAACTGCTTCACAACACAGCAATTTATTTGTGTTTGTGTGTTTGTGCCACCAGCTCAGTGCTTCAGATCTCTCAACTATGTGAGGAGCTGATGGAAGTAGAAAGCACTCTCAATGCTCCCATTTCCTCTCTCAAACATGCCCCGCCCCCCCCCCCCCCCCGTCCCCCCGTCCCCCCCGTCCCCCCCCAGACACACACACACACACACACCACAAGACAAATCTGTCTCCCTCTCACCATGTTTACTTGATCTCTCTCATCCTCCTTCTCTCTCTCTCCAGAGACTTGCTCCTCACTCTCAACGCTTCTTTCTCTGTTGAAATTGCGAACATCACTACAAAACAAATGATGTTCCTCTGTTGTGCCACGCGAGTGCACTCTGCCCTCTAGTGCCTCTGCTCGGCAACCGACCCGAGCGGCCATTTGCAGTATTTAATTTCCTGTGCATGGCTGAGGCGGAGGTCTGGCGAGTGTGTGGAGAAAGACAAAGAGAGCGAGAGGCAGACAGAGAGAGATTAGGCAGCTAGAGCAAACACACACACACACACACACACCAAACACACACACACAGGCATCGCCCTGAGAGGATGAGCAGATCTTCATGTCTGACAGGCAGCTAACAGAGGGAATATTTCTTTAAACTGGGACAGCAAACAACCATTATTTTCCTGATTGATCACAAATGAATATTTCTCCCATTAATTCGTTCAAACTTCATCTATGGAAGGTTGAGACATCAGATCAATTTCCAATCATAGAAGACAGAAAACCTTTCCTTTGATAAACTCGATGAATTGACAAATGATTGGGTCACGACGTCGCTGTCATCCGCCTAAGTGACACAAAACGCATCACACACACATTAAACATGAAAGTGATTCTCTGGCAATTTGACCAAATTTCAGGATTGTTTTTGGAAACGTCCGACTTAACCAATTGGAGCATTTTGGAGATATTGGCCATTCACTTGCCGGGTCCTTCTGCCTCTTTATGGACCACTTTGGATCCACTTTGCTGTTTATTTTAAAGCGCATAGGTAGAAGTTCTGATGCTACAATTACAGCTAAACGTATCTGGATTCCCGTGTTAGACAAACAGAAGTTACCACGTGATATTAGTCCTTCCATATAAAACGTGTATGTAAATGTATGCGCCGTCTCTTTTCGAGGCTCTTCCACGTGTTCTATAGATCCATAAGGGACAACGACAGACCCGGTGAGTGAAAATCCACCAACTATCTCCATAATGCTCCCAAATCCAGGGGCGTAGTCAGGACAACCATTGTCCGGAAAAAGTCTTGGAACTGAGTCAAAATCAACTGAGCATCACTTTAAAGCAGAAGACCCAAGCGAGAAAAAAACACAAAACAGCTGGACACCGAATGTATCCAAGCACCACAAGTGACTTCTTCTAAAAAAAGAGAAAGTGAGCGGCGGCGGCGGCCCCTGATAGAAAGCCCACCCACACTGCTCTGTTCTGTCTGTTGCTGTGTTTTATCTTTAACAATGATGCTGGTTGTGTCTTTGTCGATTAAAAGAAGAAGAAGAAAAAAAAATGTTTTGTTTTTCGGGGATTTTTAGTTTGTGTTGTCTTTGTGTTGTTCCGCTGCAGCCCCCCTCACCCCCCCCCCCTTCTCTTTGTGATACGGTCGCCTGTCAATCACAGGTTCCACGCTCCTCAGAATGGCTTTATGTTGCTCAAACACGCAAACACGCCCGCCACACTGTAACACAACTGTGAAGGAACATGTCCCCCCCTGCCCCCCTTTCCAGTGCTTCACCCAGAAAACAATGAGCTCAAAGGTTCAGTCAGCATCAGCGCTTCCTCTCAAGTCCTTGTCTCAATCGACAGCTTGGCCCTGCTCCTAATATCCACGTGTCAGTGTGTCAAACAGGCCTAAAGACAGCAGCTGGTGGTGACGTCACATCTTTACATCTCTTACTGTTTGCTAGAGCCATGAATGAAATGCGTGATTGAGAAGCAAATTTCTACGAACTCTACTTAGCTCATCGGAAACGAACGTGTGGCAGTGACGCTGTAACGGAACCAAAAAGCCTTCTTCTCTGTAAATTCCTTCCCATCGACATGTTTGTTCTCACGGTTGTTGGTGTTGTATAATCGGACCCTTTAAACACAAACTTTAACCATCGTCCTGTAGGTGTCGCTGCGTTTGGTAGCACCATCAACGAAGCTCTGTACTTTCTTTACTGTCTCGCGTTTAAAGGAACAGAAGAAGTCCTCCTTTAGGTGTGTGTGTGTGTGTGTGTGTGAATGTGTCTGCGTGCGTGTGCGTGTGTAGCGTTTTAAAGGGTCGAGGTTTTAGGGTTCACTGCGTTGATCGGGGAGCTCTTGGATTGATTGAGGCTGCCTTGTGGCGCGTTCACTGCTTCAGTTGCTTCCAGAACTTTGATTAGGAATGCGGGACTCCAAACATCTGAGCTTTACTGCTCCAAACTCGGAGAGCGGAAGGTTCAAACTCTTCCTGGTCAGTGTTCAGGCTCACACAAAGGTCCTCCAGGAAGACAAACCAAGCTTCCTCCAAATATCATTAATGTACCGGGACCAAGTCAAATGTAGACGACATTTTAACAAAATCGTTGTTGTGGATGTTCTTTCTTTTATTTTATTTTTTACTGGTGCTGACATATATGTGATTATGAGAAAAAGTATATAAAAGATAATGGCTATTTGTAAATATGTTTTTACAGGTTTAAATACATCAGATAATACAGTCTCTACTCTGTAAAGAATTTACTGTTTGTTGGAAAATAGAGAAGTATTTTTATTTCAAGTTTTTTTTGGTTTCACTTTTAACCCATCTGAGCTATGCCATTGCACTTCAGACAATGTCTTACTACTAATTTGTATTGTAAACCTCCTCTCTTTTTTGGGACTTTTTTCATTTGTTTTTCTAGTTTGAGATTCGACTCTGTTCTTAAGCAGTGCTTATTTCTTTTTATCCTGTACAGAATTCTGAAATGTTAACAAAAGAGAATTACAAAAAACTTTTTTTGGTTTTCAAGAAGATACAATAAAGAGAGAATGTTCTCGCTGATCATATTAAATGAAACCTTTGTTCATTCTTTGGCTTATTTGTTGTCACGCCCTTGCATCAGACAGTGTGTGTGTGTGTGTCTGTGTTTCTGTGTGTCTGTGTGTGTATAACATTCAACAACATCAATACTTGCCCAGTTAGCCGACAAGCAGTAATTTCATTTCATGTCAGGGTTGCATCACTGACGGAGACAAATGTACACACAGTCATAAAGCGTCGCTGAGCAGACTGAGTAATGTTTTGTCTCACAGACTTCATTTGCATAATTACACGTGCATATGTTAAAGAGCAGAGCCTTAATTCTGTCTGGCTGCAACGATGCCATGATGAATCACGGTGCCAGCAGACAGACAGGCGGACCGACAGACAGAAGCTGGAACTGATCCTCCTCTCTCTACCTCTGGTCCTTTTTACACATTTTAATATCCTAGGTAAACACTGAAGTCTTCACAGATTTTTGGGTGATTTTGATAGTCAAATATAAGCATCATCACTTCACTGTATTAGTATTCTTCATCTGTTATCATCACATGTGGTTGGACCCCAGATACTTGTGTGTCTGTCCTCTGTCTCACCTCTGGTTTGACTGTTCAGTGGACAGTTAAAGGGAAAATATGTTTTTTATCTTTGCATTTGACCTTTTTTAAGTAAATAAAACCAAATCTTTCAGTATTGCTGTTGAATGCTCTTAAAATCTCTCTACAGAAAAACCAAACTGCTGCCTTTACATGAAATCAAATTCATCAGAAACATAAATCGACAGTAAGGCTAATAACTTTACCGTTGAAATGAATGAATAGTTACCGGGCCTGTACTTGTGTTTGGTCAGGTGTTTGCTGCAGGAGGAGGAGGAGCTGAAACTTTCCTACACCAAACTTGACTGAAGACATAAACGTTTTGGACTCCCAAGCTTGTACTTTGTAAAATTCAGTAAAACGAATGATTTGTATTTCTCTCCATCTCTCCTAACTCACCTCATCTCCCCAGCTGCCTCGTTTCTCCTCCATATTGTACCCCCCACTCAGCACACACACACACACACACACACACACACACACACACACACATTCTCCCATCTGACATTGATAAATGGAGACTTACAGAGATGACAACATCATTACTCATGTTCAGCAGCGACACAACCTAGGACAGAGAAAAACGAGAGGAAGACGGAGGACGAAGGACAAGACGGGAGGAATATGGGGGTGTAAGGGTGTGTGTGCGTGTGTGTACATGGTGGTGGGGGGCTGCAGTTGGAGGTCTTAAGCACAATCCAACCCCCCCGACTCTTCAGAGAGCGCTGCCTTGCTTTTGTTTGCAGTGTTTATGAAAATGTGGAACAACAGCTGAAACTTCAGACTATTCTACCTCACTTCATCAAGTAGTAAATCATTGAGTGACCAATAGAAAGTCGGTCGATCAGTTGATCAATCGCTGAAGTGATTTATTGATATATTTGTGGTTTTTGATTGTTTTTGACAGGATTGGTAGTGGTTTTGTCTTTTTTACAATTGATCTACTAAGCAATCCAAAAGGTAATTGGAAAGTCCATTTAAATTAAATCATTCAAAATTGCAATATTTGATGATTCTACCATATGAATGTATGTCATTGATTTATTGTTACTAGAATTGACCGACCAAGTTTGAGCACCAAATAGAATGATGTTACAACCAACCGGCCCACTGTGGAGGAGGTGAATCTCTAATAATGACAAATAGAGCAACAGAGAGAAAACAGCAGGAGTTATGGATTGAACTAAATTCCAAATTGCAGAAGGGAGATGAGTGTTAAAAGCATCCACACACACACACACATTCAGCACACACAGATACACACCCACACCCTCACCCTCAGTCAGTAATCTGTGTTAATGATGGCCAATCCGCTGGTTTAGCCAAACACACACCATCAGCTCTGCACATACTCTGGAGGGACTATTACAGGCTTGAATCACAGCGACAAACGATGTGTCACAAAGAGAGTGGGACACTCTCTCTCTCTCTCCCTCTCTCTCTCTCTCTCTCTCTCTCTCTCTCTCTCTCTCTCTCAATCTGAGAATAATAGCTGAAGAAACATACTGCAGCTGTAGGAATGTGGAGTGGAAAGACATACAGTGAGGGACAGAGGAAGAGGCATCTGTGTGTGTGTGTGTGTGTGTGTGTGTGTGTGTGTGTGTGTGTGTGTGTGTGTGTGTGTGTGTGTGTGTGTGGTGTCAAGTTGATGAATGTGGTAGCAGTAGCCATTGTGTTGGTGAAGGAGTAGGAGGCCACCAGATAACAGCAGAGCAAGGCCTGAACTGTCTCACACCATGAATAAAACACCATAACTCCCCCACCCCCCCACCCCCCCACCCCCCCTCTCTCACACAAAGAGGCACACACACATTTGTTGACTACCTGAGATTTACTATGGGGTGTTGTTTGATGTCAGAACATAAACTTTATTATTGGTTGGTTGATATCAAAGAAGTATTGAGGTTCATTATTGAGATGATGGTGCCTTTATTTTTCTGCCCTCACTTGTACACATACACATATGCACACATGCACATACACACTCCCACACACACACATGCTGAAGCAGAGGACTGACACCGTTCACATCATTACAAACTCACTCACTGCTCAAGAACAATAACTAACAAAATTGTCTGGCAACGACGCCGTTTCGCCTTATCAGTTGATCTGGCGCTCTCTAGTGGCCGTTTGCTGAAACGCAGAGGCTACTTTCTGCTCTGTTCTCTGTCTCTCTCAGCGAAATGTGTTGATGGGGAACATTCAACATTAAAATAGCTGAATGTGTCTAAAATGGACAGGACAGCCAGAAGATTAGAGATAGGGTCAGCAACAAATCATCTGCGTACAGCAATAATAGATATTCAAATAGGAAAAAAGACCTTTACAGTGAGTGGACGTCTATAAAGAAATGGCCAGTGGCTCCACTTCACCATTAATGACACTGCTCTGATTTTCAATGAAGTAGAACAACCACAGCACGGCCTCTTAGATTGGAGGAGAGATTGAGAAGGTCCTTAACTTCAACTATGTGGATGAAATAGAGAAAGTCAAAGTACAGACTGCCCTTGTGTGGAATGTTGTGAACTCCATGGGACTATCAAGAGGAGCCGTATGTCTCATCCCCTCCAGGTGAACTTCTTTGTGGCTACGTTGGAAGCAGCTTTCTAATGTGTCTGTGATGGCTCCGCGTTCACAACACAACCTGAGAGACAGCTGGATGGTTACAGAACGACATGGCTCTCAAAGGGGACGCATGTGGTCACACTGTGCCAGGTCACCGTGCTGAGGTGAGAGAACTTCCATCATCTGGCCTAAAGTGCCAACACAAGCAAGTAAGCAAACACATAAAACGAATAATGATGTTTGATTTATGATGTTATCGTGTTTAATAACCGAAATATGGGCCATGGGTTAGATTACAACATTTTCTGTGGGTTCAGCTCTCTATGTGTGCAGTCAAGCTTTAGGTCAGGTTTGGGAGATGAAGGTACCGCCCGTGTTTGGTCTCAGTTTCATGATTGCGCATATGTTTTGCTCACTCTGAAGTCTCAAATGTCAGAGGTTCCAGTGTGACCATGAACTCACCAACCCAGACTCCATTACAAAACAGAAATGCACACCTGTTAAAGTTATAGTGTAACAGAAAGACAGCAAAGCAAACATAACAAGTACCAAAACTAGAAGACCTAATGTTCAACAGGTTTTATTTACAAAAAGTGCCAATTTCGTAGGCTGCTTATTAGTTGTTTTATATCTCTTAAATGTGCTTTGTGTAGTGGCTGAAAAAGTAATTCGCATTCTTTGAACAATTACAGTACGACTACTACATTTCAGTTAAAAAATAAAAAATAGAAAAATGTTTTTTTTTAAAAAGTTTCGCTATCAAAAGAGGCGCCGTTGTTATTTAATTTAATTTTAATGTCAACCATGTTTCCTTTCCAGCTGTCATCGGAGAGAAACAGTCTCGGCCATTTTGAACCGCGCGCGGCGTTCCTTCCTTCACGTGAGCAGGAAGTGCGCGAGGGAGAGAAAACGGAGCAATCGAGCGGAACAAGGCGGACCAGGGCCAGGCTCTCCGCATCATTCAACTCACTACCCGGGCTAACTTTAGCTACATGTGCTGAGGGCGAGGAGCACGGCGATCCCTACCGCAACCATGCCGACAGTTACTTTGCCGCCGAAAGAGAACGCTCTGTTCAAGAGGATCCTGGTGAGTTAACGCCGAAGCGCAGTTGAAGCTTTTCCGTTTGACCGGAGCCGGCAGCTGTCGCGTTTAAAGCTCCGGTCCGCGGCTCCCCGTGTCTCGGCTCTTAGCTTTAGCTTCAACCCGTTAGCAAAATGGCATCATTCAATGGGTCAGCTCACCGGCCTGATATGCGCTGTCACTGTAATGCTAACGCACAGCCAGGGTGGTTGTACGTGTCTTTGTTCTTATTCGGTCTGCAGTTACGTTAATTTCGCTTTTTCGTTTGGGGTAAAAGACGGTAAAAGCACACCGGTTTATATTTGAGCCTGCTAGAGTCTGACGTTAGTTACGTTAGGCCCCATCTTGTCAAACACAACATCTCGCTTACACGATGTTAGCTCGCACGCTGGCCTGTAGGCTCACATGCACGTTAGCTGCCAGAGTTGGTGACCGTAGATGGCTCTTTTAAATTTGAGTGTGTTTGTGTTGTTTGTAAAAGCTATCGGGACATTTGTGTCTGATGTGACCCCCGCGTTAACAGCTTTGTCCGCTGGCTTTCTTTTTGACGTTAGCTAATCCGCCGAAGTTGGCTACCTAGTGGATATCAGGGTGAAGCCGTTGGCAGACATTAGCTGCTTGTCAAACGCGCCCTGCCTGTGTGAGAAACGGGGCCTGCGCGCATCGCCAACACCGGCCGAGTCTGGAGTGGTTCATGCTTGTTGATATGAGAGGAAAAGTGACAAAGGACCGGTGCGACCGGGTCAGCAGATCCGTCAGCCAGTCGGCAGCTCCGGGCCTGCTCTGCACTGGCAGGTACAGTAGCTACCACCCAGCCCTGCTTCCATGTTTAGGTCCCCTCGGCTGGGTACTATTTAATGTCAGAGGAATGATCGAACAGGTGTGGAGGAAGACTACTCCTCACTGCTGATGGATGTCTGTCTGCCCGTCTGCCGGTCTCTGTCCACGGGGCAGATTGAACAGTTTTCATCTCCCACGCTGCTGGCTGCAAGTGTGTTGTGTTGCTAAACATGTCTACATGAGCGTCCGCACGCTTTTCCAGGAATGATGTGGAGTACATTGGAGTTTAAAGCGCACACTGGTCCGGGGGAAACAGCATTGTTCTGAAAGGCCAGGGCTCTGTTGGGACTTAGTGGATGTTTATCAGCACATTGTCAGAGAGCTGGCACCCAGCTCCACCTCAGGCAGGGCAAACAAATCTGTGAGGTGAGGCTCATGTTGGAAAAGTTAAGGGCCAACATCACAGGGGAGTTAATAATCTTTAAATCTGCTTGTGTGTCTGCACTCTGAAGTGTTAAAACAGCATAATGTCTTAGAGCAGCCAGTTTCAAAATTGATGCAGAATAGCAGACACACACCAGCTTGTTGTTAATAAGGGCCAGGTGAGATTAGATGTGAAACGATTAGATTTGTCGGTTGATGTAGTTAGAAGTTAATTTTCAGTAACTGAAGATATGCGGGTATCAAACATCTGCTTTTTCCAGCCATTCGAATTCTACAGGTATCTGATCTGTGCTACTTCACATAGATTTTAAACTTTTCCCTGTTTGGATGTTTTGAAGAAAAGGAGAACATGGCAGTACCCGGGGCTCTGGCAACTTTGTTAGGGACACTTTTCTTTTTTTCAAACAGTTTCTGGACTCATTCGTAAATCAGTTAACATTGTCAAGATTGATCTTTGTGTAGTAGGAATATGATATTGAGAATCTAAAGTTTGCTTTCATAGACTGGTTGCACAAATGTGTTATTAGTTGGGCGAGATGAACGCCACTCTTATCTGTGTAAGACCCCACAAACCAAAATTCAATTTCTTAACACACGAGCTCAACAAGCTGGGATGGAGTGAAACAGGCGAGAGTTTAATGTTAGTCTGAGTTCCTACCTGCACATTCTCTTCAGAAATATTGAACATTTTGTGTCACAGTTCTGTCATTAGGCGCAGTTGGGATGTTCACGTTATCCTTCATTATCCTACTTTTTTTTTTTTTTGGCCACTGTTCCAGAATGAAGGCACAGAATTGCACCGTTCATTGCATTGTTTCTTTCAGTGTTTTGTGTAATGAAGTACCTACCTGGCGAGAGGAGTCTTTGCATGGAGCTGTTAAAGTTGGCAGAATTTAGACAGCCTCTCTTCATCCCAGCATGAACAAAACCTGTGTATCAATTGCAGCTCTCTCTGGAGGAGTGTTGCAAATGTATACGTGCAGAATTCAGTTTTATTCTTCCCCTCTGTTATCTTTAATAACCTTGGTAACAGAGAACACACGTCGACTGTAAAGACGTTGTAATCACTCAGCGAGGGTTTGGGCACTCCTTACAGTCCATTAAAAGGTGTTAATCCTCCCCAATCCCAGTGCAGTAGATCACATCATCTGTTTGATTCCCCTGAACTTACTGGTTGCTGCCCCAGTTGCTTCCAGCGTGTTCCGCAGCTGAAAGCCACCGCTCTGACGGACCATTCAACTCTCCCCAACTCGGGGGGCAAGTTATTTTGGGGTGGTACAGAACATGCTGGATAAGTACAGCTAGTGGTTATGATGTTGCCAAGTTTACACTCAATGTATGTGTGTGTGTGTGTGTGTGCGGGTATAATGCAGAGTATGTGTGGCCTTTTCATTTGGCACTTGTGGTAAACATTGCTGACAGGCCATTCATTCTCTTGTCACTCAGCACTTGTGTTTCCAACTGTTGTATGTCAGAGGTGTCAAACTTGATAGAGTAGACTTTGGTTTGGCCAAAGGAAGGTTTTTATTGTCTATTGCAACCTGTGCATGAAATGAACACGCTGCTAAACCAAAATATTTACTCGCTAATTGCATCTTTTGTAGGACGCTTTTGTTTTTTCATCAGGTCGGCCTGTTTCTCTTTTTAAAACTAAAAGACTTGTTGCATTCTTGTATAGAAATGGTGTGTAGAAAATTAAATGAGAGAAATGTTTGACTGTAGATGATCTGATCTGAACTGTTGACAGTGTGTTGTTTCAGTCAGACAGCTTTGAAATTCCCCTCATAAAGATAAAATGTCTAAACATGCGTCTTTAACTCTAGCAGTGTTTGATTTTTCAGCTCTGCAGGTTTGAGCACAAAGCAGAGGGCAGCTTTCCCCTCCAAAGGGACAGGAGGTGTAATTAAAGATCTCCACAATGCCTAAATCTATGCTCGGGTGTCTGGGGGTAGTGAATGATAGAGACTTGGAGGCGGCACTGCCCTGCATGGACCAACCATTAAATCTATCAACAATATCAAGTTGTTGTGTAACAAAATAGTAGTTTTCCGTGCTCAAAGTCTCAGTTTGCTGGGTCAGTGTCTCTGGCTTTGTTCCCTCGTAGTTAGTTCAGCTGTGATAAAACTTGAATGACAAATATTTGATCTAGTAATAACAGGAATGATGGAAATAAGGATCTCCAAGTTCATAGCTGATGAAAGCTATTGAGTGCACGTTCAGTGACTGCTCCCCATTCTGCCGTGGCTCTGGCTTCATACAGAGCTGCTGTATTGCTCAGGTTTTGCACATGGAGATGATTGCATTAATTAATCTGATGGTTCTGTGAGAGGATACATTGTGACAAGGTTGTGCCCCGGACGCGAGTACTGCGTCTGGCTCTGTGTGTATGTGCATGTCTTAATGTGTGTCCAGATTGGTGTCCCTTTGTCCATTACACCCCTGGGCAGGTGGCCTTCTCTCACTCAAACATCTACGTTGCACTGGCACAAGCACTTGGTTTCAGACTGTCCCTTACATGCAACATTCACCCACAGATGACAGAAGATAAAGATGCACCGTGCAGCTGACACTTACTGAAGGGAGATGAGCCCATTACTTCTGTCCTGTGACTCATTCTACCACTTAGTTTGACGCTGTCTTACTTGTCACTTCACATTCGACCTTGGCACCCTAAGAGAAGGTGACATCAACCTTTATTGCCATTAGTAAAGTCTGCAGCATCCTGATGAAAAACCATGTGCTAACTGACATCTTCCCTGTCTCTGTGTAGCGCGCACACGCACACACTATCTTTGCTGGCGATATTTATTGGGTAATGGCACACCCTAGTATGACTTTTGGGCAAACTGTTATGATGTTCACCTGTCAGTAATCGCATGGAGATGCCCTCATTGTCTTGCTCTTTTCTCTCACCGTTGTTCAATTCTCACCATGTAATTATTCTCCCCCTCCTTCCACAGCGATGTTATGAACACAAACAGTACAGAAATGGGCTGAAGTTCTGCAAACAAATCCTGTCCAACCCCAAGTTTGCAGAGCATGGAGGTAAGCAAATGTGTCTGGACGTGTGAGGGATGACGACACGGGAGGGGGGGGGTTTGCGTGATTTAGGCTTAATTGCGTGTGCAGGAATGTATTTCTCATTGTCTCCCGTGTCCCTGCAGAGACCCTGGCCATGAAGGGCTTAACCCTGAACTGTCTGGGTAAGAAAGAAGAAGCTTACGACCTGGTGAGAAGAGGCTTGCGCAACGACCTCAAGAGCCACGTCTGTATCCTCATGTGTCTGCGTGCTGTAAGACAAGACTTTATTTGTGCAAATATGCTAATGCACATATATACATTATTTATGTGAAATATGGAAGGTCAGTGTCACCTTGGACTTGGTGTTATTGCCTATGTGTGAGACATTGTGCAGACCTCCTGTCTATGTAGAATACCGCTCCGCTCCTCTTCTTCCTTCCATCGATCTCTTTCTTCCTTTCTGCACATTCAGCAGGAAAGTGCTTTCACAGCCTAAGCCCTCCTGAAGTCAACATATCTGTGAGCAGACAGCACACGTCAGCTGCTTGCTCTTTGTTTTTTAGCAACAGCTTATACTCATTATTATTGTACTTCACTATTGAACCTGCTGATAATGGTTAAACCCTATTCAACAACTATAACAGCTGAGTTTCACCAGGCAGTTATTTATATTTGGTAAAACGCTCTCCCATATGTAGTGTGTTTTTAATGTATCCAGAGGCAAAGCCCATCTGCTCCCAGGCCAGCTGGTGGGTAAAGAAAACTCTCCCTCAAGGGATCTGGTACTAATATTGCTGGATCTGCCCAAAATCTTAAATGGTTGCTTCAGCAGTAACCCAAGTAATAACACAACAAAATGTCCTAATCTTAATTCATGGTCACATTATCCATTCTTCCCTGGTTTACTCTTTGATCTTTTGTTTGAACTGTCAGAACGTGTTGATAACAGTCCTCTGGCAGCCAACTAGCATGTTAATAGCTTGGTAAAAAGCTAATTATTAAAAACCAAGTGGGCAGTGGTTGTCAAAGAAGAAGAAGAGATTTATTGTCGTTGTTTAAAAGGTTCTCTGAATTTAGCTAATCTTCACTATGAGGAAAAATGGGCAGCCACAACGCAGCACCAGGGGACCAATGTCAGGTCTTAGGCTGATCAAGGGCATTTGCAGGAGTAGGTGTGTTCAGGGCGGTATGGCCGTATGCAAATATGAGATGGGGGTTTTTTTTATACAGAGAGAGGGGGAGAAATGAGAAAGAAAGGGAAAGAAATAGAGAATCAAAGAGAAAGTAAGAGAACTAGAACCATAAAAGAGCCAGGCTTTGTAATGTCCATGTTAATGGGATGACAAACAGAGCGACAGCAGCTAACCACAGCCAGCAAAGGATATGTTGAAATGACACAATGTAATCAGTTTAAGATGGCATCAGTGTTGTGAGTGCGATGATCCTGGGCTGTAGTGAGAGAAAGAAAAGGGGGGGGGGGGGGAGTCACGGGAGAGAAACAAAAAAGGTAGGAAGCCCACCCAAAGTATGCAAACATGTAGGCAGATTTACTTAAATGTAATCATCAACATGAACAGTTTATGATATTGTTATATAACAGCAGAATTCTGCCTCTCCTGTCTCTGTACGCCGATACACTTATTAGTATTTTCTTCCTTCTTAGTAGTTTGATATCATCGGCTTATGTTGAACAGTTTTGGCTGCGTTCCTTAACCCTCTGTGCGGCCCAGGCTGGCACGTATATGGCTTACTGCAGCGCTCGGACAAGAAGTACGACGAAGCCATCAAGTGTTACCGCAATGCTTTGAAGTGGGACAAGGACAACCTGCAGATCCTCCGGGATCTGTCCCTGCTGCAGATCCAGATGCGGGACCTGGAGGGCTACAGGGTGAGGACTGATGGGGGACAGGGGCAGGATGGGGTCTATGTAGTTTTAATTCTTACGCTAAAATGCTTCTGGATTGTCATTACCATGTTATGCTGTTGAAGCTCAGTGCCCTGCTGCAAGACACAGTGTGGAATTTTTTTTTAGTTTACTTTTTATAGAACCATCCAGAGTACTCACACTTTTATCCTCCACTCTCCACTCCGTCGTCCAGGTTGAAGCTTGGCAGTGGATTGGAGAGGACAAAGTGAATTGGCAAGCAAATATCAGGTTGCAGTTAGTCTTCACAATGTGGGACAGGTCCCCTGGGACACAGCTTTGCATTTAGTTCTTATTTAGTGAGAAGTTTGAAATAAGAGTAAAGTATGAATAAATGTCTCCAGCAATGCACAACATGTCCACTTGTTTGATGCTCACCCTGGAGAATCAGAGAGCAGGAACACGGGCAAAGCTCAGCCCTATTTTGACATGTTGGTTCTGATAATTACACGACTGAAGCAATGTGTGTTCTCACTCCTTCTCCCTGAAGGAGACCCGTTATCAGCTGTTGCAGCTGCGTCCGGCTCAGCGGGCCTCCTGGATTGGCTATGCCATCGCCTATCACCTCCTGGAAGACTACGAAATGGCTGCAAAGATCATTGAGGAGTTCAGGAAAACACAACAGGTTGGGCATGATGGCAGCTTAGTGTTTCTGTTTTGTAGCGTACAGGCACAGTATTATGTCACAACACGGAAACCGATCTGAGCCAAAGTAGAAAAAAAAAAATCTGAAACATTTGCGAGCAGATTGCCATGCTGCAGAGAGGAGTGTGTGATGACTAACGGGATTAACTCACTTTTCCTACTCAGCTGTCTGTCATGGTGTACATTGTGTCTGTGCTTTACAACCATTGAGCCCTTTTCCCTCTGCAGGCCAAACTTGGGTGGTGTCTGTCTGTGTGTGCCTCAGTCAAAATTACAATAGAATACTTATTCTCTATCTGGCTGGGGCCTGATAAGACCAGCCTGCTTCCTGTATTTGTGCCATCTAAGCAACACAGAAAGCTTCTGTGAATAGCAAAATACGCATCAGCGCAAAGAATGCAGAGCAGATGCCTGTCTAATAACTTAAATAGTTTCTTGCTGCTGCTCATACAGACTGTTTGTGTGTGTTGGTTTGTCCAGACGTCTCCAGACAAAGTGGACTACGAGTACAGCGAGTTGCTGCTATACCAGAACCAGGTGCTGAGGGAAGCAGGCCTGAACAAGGAGGCCTTGGAACATCTGTCCAACTACGAGAAGCAAATCTGTGACAAACTGGCTGTGGAGGAGACACGAGGTGGGTGGATAAGTTCCCGCCTCAGCTTATGTGTTATAACCCTGAACATTCTTGCCGTACAGCACATTGTCTTTGCCACATCTCATGTTGAATCATATCTAAGAGCAAACAGCAGAAGCACGACAACCCTGTTTAATGGGGATGTTTGCATTTGGAGCCCTATTGTGTACCTGGGGAATGTGAGGAATGATGACTTAGTATCCGTAGTAAACAGTCTGGTCATACATGGTGAGCCCATGTTGAGAACCGCACGCAGGTTGTGCCCAGAAAAGACATACATAAGTTTTTAAAACTTCAAATGCTGACATTAGCCTTATCCTTTCATGAGAGAGATCACATCTCTCCTTGGTGATCTTGTTTCCCAGTTCTACATATTCAAATGTAATTAAGAATGCGGTGTTGGTCAGCCGTGCATACCAATGTGGTGAGAAAAACACAAATTAAGAACAGGCACACACAGTGACAGATGAAGAGATCCCTCACTCTGCTCTTTCCAACACACAACCCAGCGGGTATCCTTGTGCACACACGAAACGCTGAAGTTGCCACGACCAAGGAGGGAACGATACCTTTTCATCCGTCTTGGTGTTTTTGGTTTTTGTCCGTTTGTTTTGACAGCAGGACTACTGAAAGGTTCTGAGCTTGACACTTGGTGGGCATGTTGAGCATGGTCCGTGGAAGTATACATTAAACTTTAAAGGTCTTCCTGGTCCAGGAATCTTTCTTTACCATTGAGATGGAATGGGTTCCGGCATTTATTTTTAATTTTACAAGAAACTTTGAAGCGATCTGAACAAACAAAATGGGCATACAAACCCCAATAGGTGTGATGTGGGTGCAGATCCAGACAAGGATCCAGATCTTGTGAAGTATGCATTCAGACAGGGGTCACATGTATTGAGTTACAGTGAAGTACCAAATGGGGATAGAAACATAAAACTACTGGGCCTCAGCAGAGTAATGTGCTCCGAGTGTCCTTCTAGTTTATACTTGTGTTTATATGAATGCTCAACAGACCTTTACACACTAGTTCTTCTGGATCAAATGCAAGAGTGCAGTTCACAAGTACCTGTAAGCTTGTACAGTATTTTTACATTTCAACTGAATTTGAAGTTCTGGTGACTATTTTGACATGTATTCTGACACTGACGCTCTCCCCTGGTCTTGTTTCTGTAGGAGAGTTGTTCCTGAGGCTGGAGCGTCTGGATGAAGCAACAGAAGTCTACCGTCGCCTGCAGGAGAGAAACCCAGAGAACTGGTCCTACTACCGCGGCCTGGAGAACGCCTTAAAACCCAGTATGAGACGTTCCATCTCAAACACCAGCATCATCCTTTTCCTTGATTATCTGAGACGAATAACGGTGTGCTTGTGTTTTTGTTTTGTAGGCAGCGGAGATGAGAGACAGAAGATCTACGAGGACGCCTGGGAGAAGTTTCCTAAAGGACTGGTCCCTCGCCGGCTGCCCCTCAACTTCCTCTCTGGTGCGGCCAGTAATGTGTCTCTTCCCCTGAAACGTCAACTTTGAAAAACCTCAAATCTAATTTCTGTCCATGTCATCACGATGGAACATCAATGTCTGTTGTTCAGGTTCAGAAGTTTGGCTAAAAGGTTGATGGAAGCATTGCAGGGGAGCTACTCTGATATTTGATCTGTATTTGTCCTGAGTCTGAGGCTCTAACTTTCTGCTGATAGTGGCGTATAATGTGTCCAACTTAATCTGCACATTTTTCCTTTAGTTATTTCTAAGTTTTCAGATGTAGTAACAAACGTCTTATTTTAAGCCATTAAACAAAGTCAATTTTAAATATTGAGGTGGTTTTCAGTTAGAAGAAATAATGGATATCTTAACTCTTTCTTATGCATGTGTCAATCAATGTGACGCAATAATCTGCCATATTGAATGACTGAAAGGAAATGGATGAACAATTGATTAAAAGTCTTCCATCTCCCCTCTCTGCGCTCCAGGTGAGAGGTTCCGGGAGTGTCTGGACAGGTATCTGAGGATGAACTTCAGTAAAGGCTGTCCGCCCGTCTTCACCACCCTCAAATCACTGTACAATGATAAAGAAAAGGTGAGGGCGCCTCACGGAGTTCCGGTCGTCTGATCTGAATCTCTCTAAATCCCCCCCCCTTTTTCTCACTTCCACTTTAACCCAGCTTGCACGGTTTACCACTGATAATGAAGTTCAACTGAAGCAAAGATTGAAGTATAATGAACCGATTTAAAATTCTCATTTGTCCAAACGTCATGCAGCATGTGAGAGGATAAACTTCCTCTCTGTTCTCTCTGCAGGTGGCAATAATAGAGGAGTTGGTCGTCAGCTATGAAACCTCATTAAGAAGCTCTCGAATGTTCAGCCAGAACGGTGAGTAAATGTCCAGTGTTTGGTTGACTGTTGACCGGTTGTGCAGTTAGTTTAGTGTGCACGTTTTTAAACTGATGAACACAGCACGTTCTATTCCTAATTTGAGGAAGCATTTATTGTATCACATGCGTGCGTATGTGTGTTTCCCGCTCGCACTCGTGCAAATATATTCACAACCCTCAAGATGTAACGCACACAATCTGTTACAGATGACGGGAAGGAGGAGCCGCCCACCACGTTGCTCTGGGTGCAGTACTTCCTTGCGCAGCACTACGACATGATCGACCAACAGACGCTGGCTCTGGATTACATCAACGCAGCCATCGAGAGTACTCCTACGCTCATTGAACTCTTCCTCATCAAGGCCAAGATTTACAAGGTAACATTGCCGCGCAGTAGTACATCTGTTGGCACGTAACCTAGTATCGTCCTGGATAGCTGTGCTGTTGACTGACGGCAGTATTGACCCTTTTCACTCTTGCAGCATGCTGGAAACATCAAAGAGGCGGCTCAGTGGATGGATGAGGCTCAGGCTCTGGACACTGCTGACAGATTTATCAACTCCAAGTGCGCCAAGTACATGCTGAAGGCTGGCATGGTCAAAGAGGCAGAGGAGATGTGCTCCAAGTTCACGCGGGTGAGCATGTTGTGTGTGTGTACACAAGCACACACTGAGATCTTACAAGCTGAGAAAAAGAATAGAATGAGAGCAGTAAAGAGAATAGTCCTCCAGCGTGTTTGTAGTTGTGTCTATGGGACAACAGATTCAGCTCAGTTTATAGACTCCAATATGCTTCATCTGACTCGCTGGTCAAGGGGGTTAAACGGAAATGGAAACCACTTTTCCACCGGTTATTTTGGGCATTCTGCAAATTTAAGAAGGGTTACATTTCTCTGGAGTTCTTCTATTACAACATTCTGTCTGCGCTCTGCACGGAGAAATGAATGTCAAACTGCAAATGTTGCAAAAACACGTAGAAGACAAATAATCACTGCTAGTTTATGCCGTCTCCCGTTCAAATGATTAATTGTGTTGACATTACGTAAATACACAGATGTGGAATTCAGAAAAGGTACCTACACATCTGGGCTGGGGGAAGAAGCACACTGCGGCCTTTACAAAGCTGCTGAAATGATTTATTCTTTTTCTTTGTTTGAGTATTTGTATCTTTATTTGATTTCATTCTATAAATATAGTTACTTGACTCTGTTTTTGTTTTGGCTTTATTTTTCTAGGAGGGAGCGTCAGCAGTGGAGAACCTGAATGAAATGCAGTGTATGTGGTTCCAGACAGAGTGTGCACTCGCCTATAAGGCCATGAACAAGTTTGGGGAGGCCCTTAAGAAATGTCATGAGATCGAGAGGGTGAGTTCGTCCCGTCTGCCTTTGTAAATGACTTTGTTGGATACTTGGATTTAGCTGCTGGCTTCCTTTCTCACTCTCCTCTCGCCTCTCTCCCATCAGCATTTTGTAGACATCACAGACGACCAATTTGATTTCCATACCTACTGCATGAGGAAGATGACGCTACGCTCCTACGTGGACCTACTGAAGCTGGAGGACGTGCTGCGAATGCATCCTTTCTACTACAAGGCCGCCATTTCTGCCATCCAGATCTACCTTAGCCTCCATGACAATCCCCTGACCGACGACAGCAAGGAGCTGCAAGCCGACACTGGTGAGGGGCAGAACGTTTGGAACATCAGTGCAGAGAATAGAAGTCATGTAGATGATGATGACTAGGGGAAGTGCCGCACTCAAACCTGGCATTTTATCTGCAGCAAACACAATGTTTACATTTCAAAACGACTTTCACTGTGGATGAAAATGAGACAGGAAATCATAACAATCATCCATTATTCATACCACTTTTCATGCCTCCCTCCTCATCACCTTCCCCTTCCTCTCCTCTTCAGCTACCCTCTCTGACAAGGAGCTGAAGAAGCTCAGAAACAAGCAACGGAGAGCCCAGAAGAAGGCCCAGCTAGAGGAGGAGAAGAAAAATGCTGAGAAGGAGAAGCAGCTTAAGAACCAGAAGAAGAAGAAGGAGGATGATGATGAGGAGATTGGCGGGCCAAAGGAGGAGCTCATTCCAGACAAACTGGTCAAGGTAAGAGTGAGAACAGTGGAGCGAGGGATGAAGGAAGCTAACGATTAAGGTGGTGATGACTTTTCCTTTTTCTCCCCGCCTCTCCCGGTTTACAGGTAGAAAGTCCGCTAGAAGAAGCAGTCAAGTTCCTGACGCCTCTCAAGTACCTGGTCAAAGACAAAATAGACACTCACCTACTAGCCTTTGAGATCTACTTCAGGAAAGGTTGGCATGCACACGTTCATTTGCTTCAATCCACTTTCTAATTAATACTCTGGGCATGTGGACACACTCCTTACATGTACCTGTACATGCTGTATTCAGACTTCCTTGGCATTGATGACGTTACTACTCGCAATTGCTCGTCTGCCTTTGCGTCAGTCAGCCAGGAGGGCAGGCGATGCTTTGCGGGGTTCAGTTCCAAACACAGATGCATATTTCACTGCTGGTCTCCTGAGTGGGAAATGTAACAGCGCTTATGTAACGTCTAAAGAACTGGAGCAGTGGGAGGTTTCTGTCCCCAGCTTTCAGCTCAGCATTTTGCTGCTATATTGTTACCCATTGTAGGTTATCAAACACAACAGCTTCTTCCACCTTACACGGTGTCGCAAAGATGTTCAAGTCCAGTTGTTGACATTCACATCCTATGAGTTTGTGTTTTGTCTCATAACATCATAGCAACATTTCAGCAGCTCAGTGCCTCGCCCCTGCGCTCTGAGGGTTTGGAAGCAGAGTGAGATCAGTGAATTAGCTGTAAATGTTATTTCACAGCACCTTCACCGCAGCGGCATCGGCTTACATATACACACACACATATGCCAGAATCCAAATGATGAATTGGCCTCCTTTTTATATTGAATTTTTTACAGGAATTACACAATTCTACCCATAACTGCCCCCCTGTGTGCACATTTTTAGCGTAATGTTTTCAGAAATTGCAACATTTGCAACTAAGTGGGGTATGCAAGTTTCCAGCCCTGTTCTGTGTGTATTCAGAGGTTATAAATGAGGCCCCAGGTGAGGAAATGCATTCATGCTGTGATTGCTTACAAGAAATTTAAACAAATGGAATGTTTACAATCTGATATACAATCTCAAAATCAAGGTCACTCAACAAGTCAAAGCAAGTCAACTGTTGCGGCAATAGGAGTAGAATGAAAACTTGGTGACTGAACTCCAGTCTGAATGTTGTTCCAGGTCCTCTCCCTCCCTAACGTTCTGTCTCTCCTCTTCAGAGAAATACCTGTTGATGCTCCAGTCAGTGAAGAGAGCACTGGCCATAGATCCAGACCACCCATGGCTACACCAGTGTCTAGTACGCTTCTTCAAAGGAGGTAAGAGGGTCCTCATTCCTACTTGCAGGCTGTTCTAAAATGCTGTCTAAAAGGCTGTTCCTTGTGATCGTTCTTCCCTCTCGCTGTCACATCTCACCCTCTACCTTCTCTGTTTAGTCTCGGAGAGTAAGGAGCTCCCTGAAGTGGTCCGGACGGTGCTGAAGCAGGAGATCACCAGGCTGTTTGGAGACAGCAATGCTAAAAGCTTCAACCAGGCCTACCTCACCAAGCACTCCAACTCCATACCACACCGACTGGCTGGTAAGCCTCTTTCTCACACACACAGGAGGGCTGAGTGATGTCCACATGTTCTGGTTTTGGCATCACAACAATGCTGATATGATAATTGACTTAATTGAAAAATGAGTATCATCTGAAAAGAACATTTTTTTTGAGAAATGTAGTAATACTCATGCATGAATTATAAGCACAGTGTTGTGATTTCTCATTATATTATTTCTTATATAATGATATACCTCAGTGTGTCCAGTCTTCTTAAAGCCCAGCAGAGGGCAGTCACATCTTCCAATTGCACCAAAATGTCCCATGCATCACTCTCCTTCTATTGGATAAACCAAACACACACAATGTCACACACCCGGCTGCACGTGTATATATTCAGTCAAACTCAACGGTTCCTCTACTCTCCCTCCCACAGCTGCTAAGATGATGGCGTATCTGGACTCTTCGACGGAAACAAAGGCAGTGGAGCTGGCCACTGCAATGGATGAGTCACTGAACAATAGAACCATACAGGTACGCCTGCGTGGAAATGTGATATGTTTAGATAGCAGTGGTAAATAACAGGGCATTGATGTCATTTCTGCACAATTCTTTACAGATCTGTACAGATGTCCTGGAGAGTCTCCGGAACGGCGCACTGGGTGACTTCAAGGAGCGAGCAGAGTCGTACCGCGCCGAGTGTCACAAGCTTTACCCTTATACATTAGCTTTCATGCCCCCCGGATACGAGGAAAACACCAAGATCGCCAACGGAGACATGTCCACAGAAGCGGAGGAGCTGGCATACGAGATGTGAGCATGATGCAGTAACGGTGGATGAGAAATGGAATTGGGCCTAGCACGGAGCCTTGTAGAACGCCTGGCAGCCATTTTATAGAGCCATACATGGGGAAGGTGTTCCGTTCTTTGGCTCAACTTAATTTGGTCTGACCTGGCATGGCTTGGCTCTCTCCCACATGGTGAAAATCAGGACTGTGTGTGTGTGAGCATGTGTGTTTGTATGTGCGAGTGGTTGTGTACGTGCGTGGGGAAGAGGGGGGAGGGGGAAGAGCAAGATGACAAAACGGCCATTTTACTTTTTTAATAGTTCTGACAACCACACTGAATATGAAAAACAATTGTTATTGGCAAACTGTTGGGAGAAACTGTGATGGACGGACATGGACTGTCGGTTTCCTTGGAGAACATGACAAACAGTGACAGCAACCACTCAAGTGTGATCCAGTGCTGCTCTGACACACACTGCGTTCCCTCATTTCTAAAAAAAAAAAAGAAAAAGAAAAGAAAAGCAAAATTAAACGATCATAGGACCTAACTGTCACTGGGGAGCGGGGAAGGTGAGCTGACGGGATCTGGTCTCTGTCAGATCTGCAGGAAGCTCGATTGAAAGATGCAGATGGACCCCCCTCCCCCAAGTAGACACTTGAGGACCACAGGTATCTGCCGTAAAGCGCCGGTCTACATGTGGTGGTACAGTGGAGCGGCACAGCACTGAGAAGGTTGCTTCACACGTGAACAGTTTTGAACATGTGTTGGCTGTACTTTCCCAATGGTTCCCGGTCAAACGTTGGCAGATGTAATATACTGTATGTTATGGAGCACCTTGGAGCATCAGCTTGTGTGTCTTAAATGCAGCACAGCACAGAGTTAATTTTGTGCTCGGTTCCAAATACACGGCTTCCCCCTAAACTTTTTACATCGTTCTGATAAACCTAAGCAATACTATACACACACTTTTTCTGTCCATAATGGAACAACAAACCCCTTATTACTGATCACCATTGCTAGAGCGGCTGAATTGGGTTGCACTGAGGCTTTTGACCAAGTTGCTGTTAAGAAATGGTTTAGTCTGCATGGAACACACACAGGCTGCGAGAGTTGATGTGGACAATGAGCCTTCACTACATCCTCCTTCAGAGTGCTCCCCTCCGCCCGTCACACACAGAGCAGGTCAAGTTCAGCAGCGAAGCCCACGGCCCCGAGGTGACACAAGTGACAACTGTGAGCACCGCACATTTGTTTTACTTCACTGTTCCACTTTTTCTCTCTGTCTCCTTTCTCCCCCCCCCCTCTTTTCCTCTCCAATTTGGGTTCTAATGTGAAAGATTAAATCTGAGATGGTGATGTACGATATCTCTGGATTTTTGTATTAAAAACAAACTAAACAAACGATCGACTTTTTGGCATCTGTATATTCGTGTATCTCCCCTCCCCCTCCTCCCCCGCCCCTCTGTAGCTCCGACTTTCTGCTGATTTGCTCCTTGTCACTGTACCAGCAGTCAGGGAAAGCTGACACGAGCATCAAAGCTGCCTGTGCATCACTACTACTACTACTAGGATCAGTTAAGCCTCTGAGTATTATGAGTGAGGTTGTCATAACTATTTGTGGCCTCATTTGTAGTTATTGTATATAAATTGCATTCAGTTTGTAAGTTGAAACACAAATTTTGTTAACAGCCAACTCCAAGCCAGAGATTTGATTAATTTAAGTAATTTCCCTCCAATTTTCTTATATATGAAAAGGGGTTTTTGGTGTTACTGAAGCTCCGTTTAGATTTTTTAAATATATCATTTGTTTTTGAGAAACTTGTACAGAGAATTCTACAATCATGTCAAATAACAGTTACAATTAAAACCATGTTGTCCAATTTGACCCATCTGTCACGCACACACACACACTAAGTGGATCAGATAGAAAGCCAACAGTCCAAATTTAACATTTAACATTTTCAGATAAATGTTCACCATGAAGTTCCAAAACACAAACCAGTACAAAAGTCCTTTTTTGTTTTGATCAGAACCGATGGAATGACATCTTCACTGTCTCTAACTGGATCCGACTGATTTGTGTTACCGTGTCATCACAGGACAGAGATGAAGAGGTTAAACATGTTTAAAAAATGTACAACTTTGCCACTTGTTCCACCAGAATCTGACCCTTGAAGTTGCCATTGGCACACATTAAACTGTATGTAGCTCAGATTGGATCTGTCATCTGTTCACACTCTGGGTTTCCTGCTGGAGTCTTTGGCCCACAGCGGGAGAGATCTCATATGTCACTGAAATAAACAACTGTGTCCATTATTGTTCCTCCAAATGTCCCTGTTTGTGTCTTCAGGCACTTGTGAGCATGTACCTTGACAAAACTAAAGATCCTTCATTTTTTTGAGATGAGTGAGGGGGGATTGTTGTTTTCCCTACTTCATAGTAATTGTTCTCCTTTTTAAGTTTTAAAATTAAACGGTTGTCTATGTCAGGAGGCAAATTCAAAATATACAATGGAATAAAGTCGGGGGTTTTTTATGTAGCTGCATGCTGTGGTAATCTAGCCTTGGTTTGGGGTTGTGTGCTCTGCATATCTCAGCAGAGCGTCAAAAGTGAGCAGAGGTCACAGAGCACGCAGGTTTGACCCCCTGCTCAGAATACACTCCCCCCTCCCCCCCATCAGCGTAATATTGAATTACTGATGGTTGAGGTTCTGTATGTCCACACAAAGTGCCTTACTCCCACTGGCAGCACCTTTGTCTCCCATAGAATAATATAAAAGGTTGCCTCTCAGTTGCACTTCCAGTATTTAAGTTGTAGGACCCAGATTCCACCAGCTGGGCTGGCGTTCACTTTAAACGGCAAGTCCAGAATGGTAAATAAATAAGGAGTCTCCAATGTTCTATAGAGGCTGGGGTACTTTGTTTATATTAAACTACCACATTTTACTAGTTTATGTGCCTAACATAAGTACAGGCTATTTAAGAGTTACGCAATAATACAGGGTGAGGTATTCTGTGATATTAAATTATCAGATCAGTTTGAGTCTTCCTTGTTATGCTTTGGGCGACCTAAATTAGTTTCTAAACTTGTTTCTGATTGGCTGACGGACTAAATTAGTTCCTGAAGTTCTTCCTGGTTGGCTGACAGGTGTGTGTTCCGGCCAGCCGCCACAGAGCACAGAGGAACCGTAACGATATCACTCCACGCTGTTAGTTGAATGCGGTATAAACAAACTCTTGAAAATGAAAGAAAACTTGACACGCTGACATGTCACGTCACGCCTCTCTGATCCCAAATCAGATGTAGTTTCAGTGCAATCAAGCATGTTTTCGTGCCACACACACACTGACATGCGCCGGTTGACCCCCATCCTCCTCCTCATTAACACTCCTCCCATCGCCGCCGCTCTCATGTCACTCCTGACTGGCGATAGTGGAGAAAAGTGTGTAAAGTGTTCCGGGGACTCCGTACTTGTCGGGACCTGTAAGAGTGAGCGTGTGTGTGGGTGGAGTGTGTTCTGCAGACTCACACGATGCCTCTCGGCTCGACTATGGGCGTTTTTCACGAGAGGCCGCCACAAATGGAGTCGTCCCTGGAGTTCTCCAGCTCGATGGGCAGCGTGTCCTCACTGGTGCCCCGCTGCAGGACCTTCAAGGTGGTGGTGATCGGAGACTCCGGTGTGGGGAAGACCTGTCTCACCCACCGACTGTGCGCCGGAGAGTTCCCCCCCAGAGCCGAGGCCACCATCGGGGTGGATTTCCGCGAGAGACCCGTCGATGTTGATGGAGAGAGAATTAAGGTAATGGTTCGGTTAGTAAGTAAAACACTTGAATATGAACACGCACGTTCTGTCCGTCTTAACGCGCAGTTGGAACAGTTTTTAAAGGCCGATAAGTCGAAGTTTTGGGTTTTATTTGTCTTTAAAACGAATGAACCGACAGAACAAACAACGCATGTAAACACAATCAGCAGCCAGCATTTTGGCGTCTTCCTGTCGGATTCCCGTTGAATTTGCAGAGGTTTCATTTGAAAATCTTACTTCTATACTTCTGTATAGATTTATATTTTTTTTTAATAAATAAAGGAGGCAATTAAAAAGAACATGTTAAACAAAGGGGGGAACATAACTACAGAATATAACATTTTAATTTCAGGACAATACTAATAACAATCATTTGCTTTAACTTTAACATTATTATTTTTATTATTTCTGTCATTTCAATGTTGTTTTTACAGTAAATGAACTCCTGCAAATAAAATCGAGAATTTCACTTGAACCTTGTTATGACACAATTGATTTGATCAGCTCTGTTAACAGTGTGAGCCTTGTGTGTTCTTTGTCCCTGGTTTAGGAAATAAGCACATGACAGAGGAAGTGTCAGACTGTGCTGACTGAGCAGTTCTTTGCTGTAAATGTAACTTGAAATTGATCATCTGGGATCATTTGGATACAATAATTGAATTGAATTTTAAAATTGAGGTTAGAGGTTTTAATGTCACCAAATGCAATGTGGTTTTCTAGAAATTGTTGTTGTTGTTGTTTGATATGCTGTTATACTGAAGATGGAGTGACGATGATTTATACCTGATGCATTTTCTGCATGGAAAGTCTGAGGAATCCCCAACAGAGTTATCTGACTTTCTTAAGATCAATGTTTCTAAAGATGAGACTAACCTTAGCCCTAAGTTCCCTATCAGTGATGACAGATAGTGTGTTTGTGTGTGTGTGTGTGTTTGCTGGTATTTCAACATTGATCTTATTCTCCCTCTGTGTCTTCCTCCTGTTAACTTCCTCTTTGACATATTGTGTTTCCTCAAACCCTTTTTTCTCACTTATACTCTCCTCCTCCTCAAACCTAGTCAAGTCAACTTTATTTCTATAGCCCAATATCACATAGAATGTCTCAAAGGGCTTTACAGGCCCAGAACATCAGGGAAATTAACCGACCCCACTCAAAGCTCTCTAGGTAGACGAGGAAGAACTCCAGATAAAACCTTCATGTATAAGTAAGAAAGGAAGAAACCTTGGGGAAAGGCAATTCCAAGAGAGATTCCCCCTCCACCAATAACTGGGTGTGCAAGGAAGAGAGAGAGACAGAGAGAATGATTCAAGCACACTACAGTGCAGTCCTGTCAGTGAGAGTTAGGGGGAGCACTCCAGGTAAGATGGTGATGTTGTGTGTGCTGCTGCTCCGTCTCTCAGCTTCTACCTCTCCCAGACTCTCACTCTCTCCTTGCCTCCCTTGCCTCCCATCAGCTCCAGTTGTGGGACACAGCAGGACAGGAGCGCTTCCGCAAATCCATGGTGCAGCACTATTACCGTAACGTCAACGCCGTGCTCTTCGTCTACGACGTCACCTGCCCGGCAAGTTTCATCGGCCTGACTGCCTGGATGGAAGAGTGCAGGCAGAACGCTCTGGGCCAGGAGATCCCCAGGTAAGGCCTCCATCTTCACCTCCAAGCAGTGTGTATGAGTTTCACGTGGAAGCCAAATACAAAACAATATGAACTAGACTTGCAGGACTAGCACATATTCTTACATGTATTCTTTTAACCTTTCGTTATGACACAACTTCCCCCTCCTCTTCAGGTTCCTGGTGGGCACAAAGTGTGACCTCCGTGACCCCTCCAGAGCAGAGCAGCAGGTGTGCCAGCAGCAGGCCATCAGCTTCGCCAAGGCCCACCGCATGACTTTTTTCGAGACGTCTGCCAAGAACCCGCCGAACGGACGAGCGAGCGGTCGAGGTGGACGCCGACGGTTAAGTGTGAAGGAGGCGTCCTATCAGCAGAATAAGGTGGAAGACATCGGCGTGGCTGTGGCTGCAAAGCTGAAGAGACAGAAGAAGACAACCGTGGCAGCAAACACCACAGCGTACAACGACTCCATTAGCATCTCAGCAAGGAAAGGGGCAGAGAAAGACGCGTGGAACTGCTGCTGAGACAGTGTGTGTGTGTGTGTGTGTGTGTGTGTGTGTGTGTGTGTGTGTGTGTGTGTGTGTGTGTGTGTGTGTGTGTGTGTGTGTGTGTGTGTGTGTGTGTGTGTGTGTGTGTGTGTGTGTGTGTGTGTGTGTGTGTGTGTGTGTGTGTGTGTGTGTGTGTGTGTGTGTGTGTGCAACAACGCAACAATGCAAATCTTTTACATTATGTAATATCATTGTCGTCAGTATTTATACTCTTAGATATTTGATACATCCCAATAAGAAATGTTGTGTATATTTGTGATCTTATCATTTAGATGCTAAATAAAAGGTTGAATGTAAAGTGAAGTGTTGAAAGACTCGATGTCCTCATTGTGTGAGCTTTGTTCACAGTCACACTACAGTGTTTTAGTGTAACAATCGATTCGATCAATCAAACAGTGGAGCAGGGACCGACCCTCATGTTTCACACAAACAAGTACTTCTACTCAGTATTTAGAGTTTGTTAAGTTGTTTTTATTTCTTATACATGACTATTTGAGGAGCTGACTTCACTCACTTTCAGTTCCACCTTCCTGTTTCCCTAAACTGTATATTCTATATGAAGATGTGATTCAGCAGAGTTTACATGTGGCCATTAATAATTGGTCACAACAGGACAAACGCACACAACGAGATACAACGAGTCCGCTCAGACAAAATGGAACAGCAGTCATGCACTGGTCTTGTGCATTAAACAGTGTGGGTGTTGGAAATTGTGTCATGTGTGTGGTGATGGTGTGTGTGTTTGTCTAAAAGGATGATTCATAGGCTGTCACATGTTGAGGGCAAACCTCTCCTCTTCAGTGGGTTAGACTCGGATATTGCAGGACAAGAGGCGCTGGCAACAGATGCAGGTGACACAATGGTGCAACATTCACCAGCCAACCGGCAGACGTAAGACTGAACCCAGGAAAGAATACAGCGTCTGAGGAAGAGGAGGGTGAAGAGGACAAACATCTTCCTTAAGTGTTTCTATGTTTTATTGTGACAGAAATCTGTTCTCCAGGTAGCCGAACAATAGAGTTTCTCCCATCAAGTACATGCAAAGATAAGATGACTCAGACCATTCTACAGCATGTCATACATACATTGCACATACTTCCTACAATACTTGTGAAATGACTCATTGTTTTGACCTCAAACTTCAGATCTTAGACCACCAACAAGTCAGGGAAACTTACCTAACCAGGACAGCAGAGGTCACAGCCACAGTACTGGTGCTGTACTGTAAATGTAGTTAGGTAGAAGTATAAGTGACTGTTTAAGAGTCAGCAGAAATTTAGAAATTTGAAACTAAAGATCAACTCAGCAGTTCTGAAGTTTATGTTTGAGACTCTGTGATGACTGATTTAAAGCATGGAGAGGTCACACTATGATACTAAAACTAAGAATAATAATAATAATAATAATCAAACATCTTGCTCCAATAGGTCGTTTTAGGTTTGTGACAGTGCCCTTCGGTATTTCAAAGACAGGGGGCGCTGGAAACACTGAGCCGTGACCTCTGGCTCCAGCTCCTCCACAACCTTCAACATGTTAACCTTTGTTAAGAGTTAAATTGTTTCTGCTTGAGAAGCGATTCGTCTAAACCACGTTCCTGGCAAAAGAATTTAAACTCGGGCAGACACCATGGACAGCTGTCAATGATGAACATGAGGAAAGTCCTAATATCACACAGGCCCCACTTTGATAACCTCCAAGGTGGAACAACCCAACAGCCCAACAGTGGGGAGTTTAACCGACATCTGCAAAGAAAGAATTGGCCAAAACACAAACATATTAACATATAGTTCCCTTTTCTTTTAATTATACAGTCATTAACAGGATTAACATTAAAACATAACCGTTATTCCTTAGAAACAATATATGCAACACATGATTCCAGTGTCCCTCCCCCCTGTGTCACATGGTACACACAGGAAGTATAAACACAGGTGTATTTGATTGTAGACTCTTTTGCTTCTTTTAAACCAGAGCACAGGTGGTTAACACGTAAGTCAGTGCTTCACAATACTTCACTGCCGTGTGTGTGTGTTGGCAGTGTGTAAAGTGCAGACATCATGGCCGTGCCGCTGTGTCCTGCTCCTGCTCATGTGTGTCTCATGCATTGTGAAGGACAAGCATGGCTGCAAAGAAACTGCAGGCTCATGATTCCTCTGAAGTTGCACAAACACAAACATGAATTTCCTTCATTCCCTGGACAACCTGGTTGAATATGAGAAGCTCACATCGACTTCAGTAGCTCCATCAACAGATTGTGTTCATTGTCCCCTGAAAATAAGGGGATATTCATGAACACCCCCCCTGTTTGTCAATGTTCTTGCCTCATTTGTGAATAAACATGTCAGGCTGTACTTTTGCCCCTTTTGTGTTTCTTTCTCTCTTTTCTAATCATATCTAAAGTACTTAGCACAAACATTTGTATTCAAATATAGATTAAAAAAAGGTGAGAAGTAACTTCATATATTAATTCATAGACACATTCAGATTTCACAGTTAACATGAAATAAGCACATTTTCTTCCATGTTCCTTAATTTAATTGAGCTATTTTGAACACATGGGAATCTCTAAAAGTGGATATTGATTGTGTTTTCACTTGACTACCTTAACCATCAATACTTACCTGCTCATACTTATTTGCAAGAAAAGAATGTTTTTCCATTTTCCCATTGTGCTTCTGTTACTTTTAGTCACTTATGGCTCAGGCCTGCATGATGAGAGCCCACAGTAGCAGCTTGGCACTGTGGCATTATGTAATCACTTCAACCAAACTGGACTCAGATACCCATAATCCATTTAAAAGCAGCATGGGGGGGGGGGGGTGTTCATCCTCCTCACAGAGCCTTTAGGGTTTATTACAATGCTCTTATTCTGCGGAGTGACTTCACAATTAATACATATAATAGTATAAAACACGGAGAAGATTCTAATGTGCAGCTAGATGCGTTTTCCGTAGAATATTATTGTATTTCTTCATTCCGCCACCCCCTCGTCGACCCCGCTGGATTGTACTGTCATTTCGCCAGGTCGCCTCTGGGGAGTGCTGTAGTGCGCACACGCCTCCTCCATAAAGGGGGCTGTTCCCTCTGTAACCTCATCGACCACCAGCTCAGCTCCTCATTCTACCACAGAAACCTGCTGGAAGCGCACACGCAGGCCTTTTCGTCGCCACTGACCGAGTGAAGATGTTCTGCAGGCGGGTTTGTCAGAGAATGGGGCCGCTGGTCCAGAGGGTCGTCAAACCAGCAACCGTCAACGGTGAGTCAGTGCGGTTTATGTCACTTTTTAGCGCTTTTAAAGTAATTGTGCTGCGTTTTTTCTGGTCATACTAGCAACCTTTGAACCCTGCACGCTCATTTCAGTTGGTTTTCAAATGTATGCGTTAATTTAAAAGTGACTCGTATCTCTAATTGGGAAAACGGTGCCACGTGTGAGCGTCATTGCCTGCTGATTCTCACAGGTGCGTTAGAAATGTAACGCTTTCACGCTGCAAATATTTCATTGCTTTGTATTTCAATAAAGTCGGGAAATTCCTCATTTTAATATTTAATTGTGTCTGATCCGCAGCAATCAGTCTGAGGAGAGGGGGGGGCGGGGCGTAGCTTCTCCAAGGACATGTCTGACCTGCATTCGACATCAAAATGTCGTATTTCTGTCTCGGAATTATTTATGAATATCGCCATATAGTTGTAAATCCACGCTATATCGTAGTATCCAATGCCTCGAACCATAGCCTTTGCCGTTATAAATATCTAAACTTTATTTGACAATGCAGGTCGGAGATGTCCTTCGAGACTCTCCCGAGGAGGAGGAGGTGTGTCCTGCTTTGGGAACATGCAGTTCTGCACATTGTGTTACGAAAAGTCGCCTCACACAAAAGTCTGTTTTAGACCGAGTGACTAGATATTGTTTGATATTGAACAATTAAAAGGGAACACTATTTACAAATGCTTTACCTTTTAATTTCGGTGATTTTGCCATTGCGTGTCAGTGTTTTTGAAGTAAACGACCCTAAGAACAAAGACAAGCCCTTTTATATAATGAAGCAGGTTGGAACCGTCTGTATCATTGGGACTCTTTTGACACGTGGATCACCCTGTACTTGGGGGTGATCTGTCCATGTGGACTTCAGCCCCCAGGGGAGCACAAGGAGTCCTGCAACTTCAATGTTTAACGACTGTTAAGTCACTAATTAGTTTAGGTGCACCTATACAATCTAATGCAACAGTTCTGCCATAAAGCCAGCCTTTGTAAAGCTTAGAATCATTTCAGAATCATAGTGCAATTCCACAAAACACAAGTATCACAAAGGTCAACTTAGCATTAGATGGCACGTCTTATATAAGATGGCCTTTGTGAGGCTGGGGGCAAGAGATATGGTGGCTGTGTATTGCGTGTGCGCATGTGTTGTGCATTGCTCATCCAGCTGAAAGACACCCTTTGCTCGTGTATTATGTAAAACACACGCACACACCCCACAGAGCACACAGACAAAGCCTAGAGCTGTGCGTCTGCTCTGCGTGTTCCTCCCCACGTCTTCCCCACAAGCACATGTCCCTGAAAGCAGTGGCCATTGTATTTACCTGATGTGCGTTTATGTTTAGGTTTGAATCTCTGTGCAGGGATTAACTGATTAGCTTTATAAATAACCTGTACTTGGACTTGTCCTGGTGCTGCTGTGTCATGGGTATTAGAGGAGCGGGGAGGGAGGGAGGAGTCATGACAACATGGCTCAGCATCCACAATGGATGCGCACTTGTTTTCCGCATCACTTTCCTTCCAATCGCCATGATAGTTTGGTTAAAGGGGTTGACCCACACACACGCGCTGCAAACCTCACCAAAGTTAACATGCGCTTATTTGTTGACTTTCATGAGATGACAAAGTTCAGCTAAATGCTACATTGTAAAGTAACTCAACATGTAGTTTGTGTGGGTCTGTTTTTGACCAATAGTAGCTTCTTGTTGAGCTGTTCAAATGTACTATTTCATGTCAGTGTCGGCCTTGATTCAAGCTGTTTATTAAATGGTAAAATACGCATCTTTATCTTTAGCACAACCCTTAAGTTCCTAAATTAGAACAATCCTTGATAAAAGCTGTTATATGCTCTTAGAAAAGGCAACATTGGCCAACATATTGCTACAAAACCTGACAAGTTCCCTTTTTGCCAGTGTTGAAACATCAGCTTTGTTTTCTTTGTACCGTAAGGAAAGCGTTTCAAACATTGCGCACCTTTCTTTAAACATGGCTGGAATGCAACACGCACAATCAGATTCATGTCTACATAAGGCGTCGCTGCAAGATGCCATGTGAGCGGTGGCTTGCTTCACACAGAAGCATGTCAGGGAGGAGGGGGGAGGGGCAGGAGCAGAGCTGTACATTGTGTTCTTTACTCTCTCAGTCTGCCTGCTGGGCTTTGTCAGGGCAGAACACGTGCACAAAACATGTCAAAGATGTCTGCACGTATGTATGTGGCTGTAGAGTGCGTGTTCAGTCGCCGTGTGAGCCGCTAGAGGAGATTAGTGTTTGGGATGCCGGTCTGTTTTATTTACAGCCAGCTCTGCATGCACCACTGGCAATCCTCTCAGCACCGGCAAATCTTTGTACCGGACACACACACACCTGTCCACCTAAACTACCAGATTTGCGTTCCTTCTCGCTTTCACTTATGACGCTTGTGTTTAAATTGTTAATCTGAGCATCATGAGTCCACGTGTCTAGAACTGAGACCTGTTTTTATGTAACAGTCCTGTCCATATTGATTTCAAAGTAACCGCTGTTGACCCTTAAGCTCTGTCTCTCTCTCCCAATGTCTTTCTGCAGCTCCAGTACGTCACATGGCCTTTGGAGTTCCTGGTGGCTCCAACATGGCCTACATTGTTCTGTGTGGAGGAGGCCTCACTGCTGCTGTTGTCTATGTGAGTATTTGACTTTTCCAACCAGTTTTACCATCAGATTTTGCTCAACAAGCTCACGTCAATTGGTTGACTTTTATTCACTTTTCCAAACCTTAGGTCTGCACTGTCCTCACACCCCTCACTTGTCATCGTTTTGTAGCTTTTCTGTTTGTTAACAAGCCCAGTGCAGCGTCTGGACTGTGCTGTCAGATGTGACCACAGTGCTGCACAGAGAACACTCTTTGCCTATAGAGATGTACAAATGTTTCGTTGAAAGGACAAACGGTTGTCCAGCTAGACTTGTCCTGTGCTTTATTAGCTCTTGGTGGGTGTGTACGTACCATGCCGCACCATGTTTTTGGTTAAACAAAATGGCAGTGTGAGGTGGCGTTTTGTAACACGATTGTTTGATACGTGCTGTAATACAATGATTCCATATCTCTCCTCCTGCAGGCCTATAAGTCAGTGAGTGGGGATAGCGCTGCTGTGGAAACCAAAACCGGTGAGTTTACGAGTGACACAATGCAAACTGGGTCGTGTCAGGTGAGGCTTGATAAATCTGTTGGGTCATGAAGGAATGTTTCATACCCCTGAAGCTTTACCAGCCGGAACACACACACACGCACACACCCGCGGAGAGCTGATTATCTGCAGAATACCGTGATTGGATTGGCGATGTGTTGAGTTGGTTCAGCACCGCCCAAATATCAAACATGGTAGGATGATCAGGCTCAATAGTTTAGTCTCGCCTGTCTGCTCTCATTTCTGTTTGCAGACGATTTGTCTAGTCAGCTTGTTTGTGCGTGTAGTGTGGCTACGTGCCCAGAGAGGCTAACTGGTCTGCAACAGGGACTGAGTGCTTCATCTGGGAACGTGCAGCCTGGAAAACATTTTAGCTGGTCCAAAAGCTAGGGGTGGGAGTAATGTGGAATAAACTGGCAGAAAACTCCAGAAACTCTACTGGGATTCAAACTTGCATCCTTTGAATCAATACTTCTTTGCAAGCTTCAAAGTCTAATGTGTTATCTATTGAGCCAGATGGTGCAGGAAGTGCCACACCCAAGCATGGAGATACTGATGGGGTTGTTAGTGGAAGGTTTAGTAGTTTTGATATTCTCACTTTTTAAAATCTTAACTTATGAAAGAGAAAATAATGCATTAATGCTCCCTTTGTTTTAAATCCCCCAGTAGCCACATCTGGACTCATGTCTGGGCTGAGGTTTTGTTTTTTAAGTAAAGTTTGTCAGTCTATTCTCAAATATTTACCACTTCATCCTTGTGAAAAAGATGTGCACCCACCAGTCATTCAAGTGGGTCGACAAATTCAAGGTCTCTTGATCCACTATTTCCCTCTTACTTTGTTGACCCTCTTTATCCTTGCCCCTCACAGAAGCGGCACCAGAGGCAGTAGCTGCTGTTGCTGAACCCGCCCCAGTAGAGGAGAAGGCTGAAGTCGTCGCAGAGTCGGCCCCTGCCCCAGAGGAAGCGGCACCCGCAGCTGAGCCAGTTGCTGTGGAAGAACCTGCCCCAGCTGCTGAGGCACCCGCTGCAGAGGCTGCACCTGAGCCAGCAGTCGCAGAGGAGGTTGTGGTTGTAGAGGTAGTGGCTGAAGCTGCCCCAGTCATCGAGGAAGCAGCAGCTGAAGCTGCCCCAGTCGTCGAGGAAGCCGCACCAGTTGTCGAGGAAGCTGCACCAGCAGCTGAAGCCGCACCAGTAGTCGAGGAAGCCGCACCAGTAGTCGAGGAAGCCGCACCAGTAGTCGAGGCAGCTGCACCAGTAGTCGAGGAAGCCGCACCAGTAGTTGAAGCTGCCCCAGTCGTTGAGGAAGCCGCAGCTGAAGCCGCCCCAGTCGCTGAGGAAGCGGCCCCGGTTGCAGAGGCAGTGGCTGCCACAGAGGAAGCAGAGGCTCCTGCAGCAGAGAGTGCTGGTACGACCGCAGTAGTTGAAGCCCCTGCTGAAGCAGACACTGGTATCGCAGCCCCAGAAGCTGAGGCCGCCCCTGCTGCAGAGGTGGCTGCATAAAGCTTTGATAGCTTTAGGGGCTAGGAGTTGGTTGTGCTGTGTCCCTCCTCTCTGGACCCAAGAAAAGTGGACTTATGAACCCCGAGTTATAGATGCAGAAATGAAAGGGGGGGCTTACATTTGTTCACCATATTAGTTTGGGGTCCATCAGTCCAGTTTTCCGGTGCCTTTCCCAGAACCTCACCCCAGCCCTCACAAACCCAAACTAGAACTTTGTACATGAGGCTTCCATGGTAGATCATATTACTCATTTTACACTGACATGCAGTTTGGCAGGTTCACATTCTGTAGGAATTCTCATCACCAGAGCAAACCCAAATTATGCTTTGGCTGCTGCCATGCAGTTGTACTGAGTTGTGTTGAACTAGGCGTTATAAGGGACTGAGAGAATTGCTGAATGTTCCTGATGACTGTAAAACAAAGTGCCCTTTAAAGCAGAACACACGTTTTTGGTCTTTCACTGCTGTCTTTTCTTCTCTGCATAATTCTGCTTTCAGTCTCGGCAACCCGTCAAGTTCAGAGATATTTCAGTGTTGCTTACTTGAGTTAGGTCATGATTACTGTTCAAATGGCAGTGTGATCTCGTGGACACGAGCACATAGAGGCAGCAAGCTTCATTCCGGCTCATCTCGCTCTGAAATGTGACCAAAACCTGCTACCTCCTCCTCCCTGCAGTTCTCTTCTACTTTTGCCTACAATCCTCCTCAGTGTTGAAACATTCAAAGCTGCAAATACCGTTTAAGGTGTGTAATGCATGTTAACTGTAGAGGTTTAGTCTGAATGAAGGCCTTGCCCAGCATTCGTGCTCCAGCAATCATACGGGTCCCTGAAGGCAACTGCCAACTTTAACGTAGGTTTTAAGCTGCCTCTGCTATGTCCACACGGCCACTTGACGTAATCAAAGTTCATATTTGACATTCAGGTCCCCCCCGTTTCCAACATTACCTGCTCAAAACATTGAAATTGTCCAACTCTGTGATTGAGATCTTTATCACCACCCAACATCTTACAGTTTAGCCAATCTGCACCATGCTGCACTTTATCTGATTTACCATCCCCTGTATGTACAAGCCAGATCTTTGGGGTTCACGCACATCAGTCCACACGTTCAGTGGCCCTCTGTGTGAATGCCCTTCACAAGTCTCCTGTAGAGTTTCAGAGCCATTTTATCTTTCATGTTTAAAATACGCTGTTCTGCTGTTAACTGTGACATAATCTTGAAGGGAACCCTATAGAAGACTTACCTTGCCTGTCTCTCTGGGCATTGGATGATGTGTGCTATTTGTTGTAATGACTAGTACAGTTAAGAGTGATACGTCTGATTGATGAGGAAGTTGAAGTGTTTCAATAAACGGTGATGCAACATTTGTTTGGTCCCAATTTGCATTTTTCACAACTTTAATTGGAGCATGTTTTCCATCAACTTCTGGAGTTTATGGTTAGGCTCTGAATCAACAATCTGCCATGGTCTCATTGTGGATCGTAGTTGACCCAGTTTGCTTTGCTTGTTGCTTTGCACGTAATGGTAGATGCAGAAAACTGTGTTCCTGTAGAAATCCTCCCTTTCCCAAACGACCCCTGAACCACATTCATGCTTCTGTGTTCAAATTGAAGGTTGCCCTGATCTAAAGGGCGTGGAATCATCCTTGCCTCATTCCTATCCTAACTTGCTAAGCTATCTATACAGTTTGGCTTAAAGAGAGCCAACTAATCTAACTCTAAATACAACATGATGCCTTCAGAGTTTTGATTTTCAGTAATGTGGACATAAGAATGTACAACAGGCAGAGACCAGGGGTAGAAAGCTGCAGGCACATTGTGATGGCAGTGACGCCCTGCTCCAGTGCAGAAACATCATGGCAGATATGTGCTCTTGGTTCTGTGAATCATCTTCACTTGGGGCTTTTATGAATCTCTTCTGTAGCCTTTGGCAGAAGCACATTTGCTGCTCTGTTGGAAAGTGTTTGCAGACGGGAGCATGACTGTGGTGTGTATTCACCTGTAGCGTATTTCCTCAACCTGTGGTTGATTTACATCCAGCCTGTAATTGACATCTGGTCAAGGTAAGTGATAAAATGCTCCACACAATGAAGAAAATAATCTACACATGCAGTGTAAATGTATGTAAACATATTCCACATTATAGGAGAGGGTGTCACTCTCAAAGTAGACCTGAGCAGATCAGTTAACTTCCTGAATTTTGCAACAACTCAATCACATTTGCCATCTACAAATGACAACATTCCAATGTGAAGTAGTTTAGTTTCTGTTTTAACAGTACATTTAACTTAAGTGTGACTATTAACCAACAGCTTCTGTGGGTGAGACCAGCCTAGTGGAAGCTGTCCAGCAAACTGAAGAAGGTAAACATTTGGAGTCCACACTGGAGGAGCTTGACCCACAAGTCAGGGAATCAAATTTAGAGTTGGAGGCTGTAGAAGCAGCTAAAGAGGCCATTGTTGTAGGAGTGATGGAGGAGGAAGCAAAATCTGAAGAGGCAGTGGTTGAAAGCGAAGATGTTGAAGCTCCAGCTGCTGAGGTGGAGATACAGGAAGAGACCTTTGCTTCTGCTGAATATCTGGGTGAAGAACATTCAACATCCTCCCCCACTGTAGATGTGGAAGAGGCTGAAGCTGCCTCAGATGTGACAGTCTTGTCTACAGAGGCCTGCCCAGGAGATCTGCAGGAAGTGATCACCACTGATGAAGAGGAAACCCCAGTTGAGAACGCCCCTGATGAGACGTCAGTGGAGGGGGCAGCAGATGAAGCTTCAGCAGAGGAGGCAGTTGAGGAAGCATCAACGCACAGCGATTCAGCACCGGCCGTGGATGCAAGTCATCTCGCAGAAGAAGCCTCCGCTGCTGCTGATGTGGAGATCCTTTCACCTACTGAACCAGAATCATCATCAGAGGCTGCAGAGGAGGAAGAGGTCAAACACTGCCAGTCTGCTCCGCCAACAGAAGAGGATATGGCGCCACCTGCTTCCTCAGGGGGGCAAGTTGAAGCCCAGGAGGCCGGTGAGGAAGACGAAGAGGCTGTGCCAGTGGAGAGACAAAGTAAGAACACAGAAGAATTTGAACAGGCCTAATTTGAATTCTTCTGGGGCCCACCCAAACCTTTATTTACAACTCTGATCAACACATGAGACTTAGACAAAGTACTTCCCTATACTGTATGTTTTATTTCATAAATACACGACAATGATGAGGTATTCTGTAAATTATGATTCCCTGCCAATCACCAGATTTAAGGTCAAAAATAGGTCAGATTAATGAAAAATAATATGTAATTTAAATCACATGGCATTGTTTTATTAGATGTGATTACCTTTTTAAAATATAAGTTTAAAGATAAATATTTAATGATGATCTTAAACTTGACACAACTGAACCACAACTCATAGAGGATATTTGATAGCATAAGATGGAGAGGCTGTGCAGATATATACCAAATGTCCAGCCTTCTGATATATGTTTATTAAAATATATGTCACTAAAATGAACCAGTTTCCATAGAACCAAAGATGTTGTGCTTGTTTGTTTCAGCCACAGAGTTTCTGGTGGTGGTTACAGCCTAGCAGTCATGAGACGACAGATGTGCCTTCCAGAATAATCTGTCAATCAAGCAAGGATGACCGATGAAAAGAACATAAAGAGAACAAGCATGAGGTTAAACAGGTTATATGTCCTTTCTTTGACGTTCAGAATGTTTTATTTCAGTTTTTGTCTCAATGACATATTACACTTGGAGGGCAACTTTGTGAATGTTTGCCGAGTTGGACACCTTTACTGTTTAAACTATTTGTGAGAAATTATTTTAATTCTTTCCACTTCCTCTAGACGTCGCTGTTGTACAACCTCCCGTGACAAGTTGAATGTAACATACAGTGTGTCCTAAAAGAAGTTGTGAAGTAGTTAGCGTTTTGTACAAGTACAAGTTACTGTTTTTCCTTAAATGGTGGATATTTAATTATTGTTAAGTCTGACAATATATTTTGTACTAGAGGTGTATTATTGAGACAATTTTCTTTGTTGACATGATAGAAATGACCTATATAAAGGATTGCATTTAATGTGTTGATAATTGTATATACATACAGTATATATAAATATTCTAATATACTATACCGCTACTGTGAAATTGTATGGGATGTAAAATACAAATTAAGTACCTTTTCAGTTTGGTGTTCATATTGGATAACGCAAACAATAAATCAATTGGTTCACTTAAAAAATATGAATACTTTATATACAGGCCATAAAATTAGTGTTTCTTTATTCATGGGTCATTGATCAGACACTGGCATGGCTTAAATAAAATGGCACATAAACGGTTTTGCTCTGCGTAGTCGATTTTGATCAACATGGTCGTATGTTTACGTATTACGTCAAAACACTGTTAGACAGGGACCACTAGGTGGAGACAAACAGCCTTTATTCCGCCAGACAGCTAAACTTGAGGATTATATCTTTTTGTAGTTTTTGATGATTTGTGACTTGTTTCAAGTCAGAGGAAAGTAAGTATACAGTCAGCTGGCTGAAAAACAGAGAAAAAACAAAGAAAGAGAGCAACAATAAAATAGACAATACACTGTTTACTCTACGGCATGACGTCACGGGTGGCATCTGTCACAACGAACGGAGTTACAACTGACAACCCGGATCGCTCTGCACTGTGCGCCTTTATTCACTCACTGAAGCAGCGGGAGCTTCTCTATCATCCTCATCTCGCTACTCTTCCTCATTAAACCGCCAGTGTGGTTGTTGGCGGTAGCGGCGGAACTCTGACAGGCTGACAGGCAACGGGACCGTTGGGAAGGTTCAGATAGGTTAGTGGATGTCTCTCCCTCTCTCTCTCGCACACACACACACACACATGCAGTGGATACTATCACTAGCCGCCCTGCTAACGTCATGTTGTTGCCAATAAATTAAGTTCTTTATTCAGCAGCGACTAAGAAGAAGACTTCTACGGTAAGGTGACGTGAGGTGACCGGACATTAGCTTCTATTAGCCACACTAGTTGTCGCGTTACGTTCTTTGAGAGCTTGTTTTTGTTGAGCTAACTTAGCTAGCTACCGTTAGCCAAGTAACGTCAATGTCAGAAGCTAGAAGCTAATATCGCTCCGCTAATCACAAACCCGAGCATAAACACTGAGGCTTTCGCGTCTATGTGTGCGGCGCATTCGCAGAAATTCGGCTTGCGTTTCCCTAAAATGGACGCGTTAGCAGACAATAGTCGGTGTTAGTTAACGTGCAACTACCGTGTATAAATGATGAAATAGCCTGGCTTATAATTCATTGACTGGGTTCGCTGCCCCGCGGAGTGAAGCTATCGTTCCACCAGCGCCTGTAAGAACCGAGCACACGCCTCCATTTGTCAGTTAAACAGGCGCCGAGCGAGCTGCGGGACTGCAGGTTGGTTGGTTAGTTGTTGCTCCATAGTCAACACCATGAATCTAAGCCGGTGCCATAGAACAGCGTGTGAAAATGGTGATGAAACAATGATACACTGTCACGGCGCTCCATCTTTCTCTCTTGCTCACCCCAGAAGCCTGATTATTGTACGTTTATGTGGGATAAATGTGCTGACTCATCTTGTTTGTATTGGCGAATCATTGACAGTCAACCAGCAAATCATACAGTTCCTGTTACTCTGAAATGAAGACGTGCTTGTAAAGTCTGGGTGTCTCCTATTGGAGCTGATAGAGAGAAAGAGAGAGAGAGAGGGGAAGGGGGTTGCCATGGTGAGTGGATGGTCGACTGCTGCTTATAGAAGCAAACATTCAGGTTTGGAAACAATGGGATGTGTACAGATTCACTCGTCCAATCTGGTTGAGTTCCTTTAGTAACGGCTCAGTCAGGAGAGCAAGATGAACATTACCAGAGAGGCAGAGGGTTCCAGCGATTCTTATCTTTTGTCGGTCGACACACAAATAACAAAATGCTTCTGGAACCCGAGTTAATTATGTTGCTCGGGGTTACCTCAGATGTATGTGCTGACATGGGGGGGGGGGGGGGGGTTGGATTTTCGTGCTTGAAATGCCTTTCCCCAACCACTACAAATGACTAACTTGATATGGCTGAGATTTGGTAATGGCTTATAAGCACAATGTGCAGGGGATTGTGTGTGCGTGTGTGTGCGGGCGCGTGCGTGTGCGTCCGTACAGGATGGGCGGGTCAAGCCAATCCTGAGTTCACACTTTTGCAGTTGGTGTCATCTGTGTCTGTGTGTACAAGGCAGGGCGTTGTATCGTTACCAGCAGCCCCGGTTCCTTGGAACAAAAGCACTGTTGTTGAAAGATCATGTGACTGTGTGTGTGTGTGTGTGTGTGCGCGCATGTGAGGGAGAGAGCGAGAGAGAGAGCGAGTGTGTTCATGTTTTTTTCCACCCTCGTCATGTGATCATAGCTCAGGGCAGGGTCTGAGAAATGCTGAGTCGCTCTGAGAGGCTCCTTCCAGTGCAGGCAGGCAGGCAGGCAGGCAGGCAGAAAGCTCACACGATGGCAGGGAGAAGAGATGGGTGGATGGATGTCAGACAGAGAGAAGATCTGCGGGAGAGAGTCGGACACAGGCAAAGAGAGAGTTGTAGAATTCATCCTGACGCTCTCTCTTGCTGGAGCACAGCCGGAACACGTCGCTCTTCTCCTTCCTTTCCCTTCTTTTTCCTTGGATCTTTGAAGTGAAGATGCAAGCCTGCGTTTTGAATCGCCTCAAGTTTTACCCGGCGAGGCAAATCTGGGCCGGTTTCATTCCAACGTGCTCACGGAAGGGAAAGTTGGCCTGTCAGGATGACTCTGCTGTATCTTGAGCCAGAATGCCGTTTGCAATGGACTCGTGCTGCTCATCTGCTCTCCGCCTGGTAATTGAAAGTTAAAAAGGCATGTTTATGTGACCGCTGTAGAGATTTGTTTGTTTCATTTTCGTTTTAGACTTCTAACCGTAGAAGATTCCAAGATACAACACTGTGTGACTAGCAACTGACCATAGAGAGTGCAAAGGTCACAGTCAGTGCTGCGTTTGAACCGTTTCAATGAGTCGCTCCTCTGCTTGTAATGTACAATGTGAATGTTCAAACACAGTAGTTAAATGAGTTTAAAATGTAGTCATGTAGCTTTAAGTCAAATTCAGTCTTTGATCCAGGCAGTGACATGGAAGCCACATGCTCGTCTTCCAAGCAGGTCCTGTAATACTCGTTTGATCCGGCGTAAACCACCAAGTCCTGCTGCGTAACAGCCTCAACCGCTAACAGATGATGTGGGAGTGTGTGTGTTTTGCACCTTTTTTTTTTTTTTTTTTAAGTGTGTTCACAGCCAATTTCTGAAGTGGAGGGTGTGTGTGTGTGTGTTTGTAGGAAGAAGGGAAACGAAAGAAACGAGGCAAAAAGGAGGAAGAATATCGCTCTACAGTCAAACAGGTCACTGTGTTAAACAAGCGAAGGAAACAGACAATTAGGTTCATGCAAAGGAGGTTTGACAGTTGGTTTGGCAAATGTGTGATCCTTGTGGGACCCCTTGCTCGGTGAACAACCTCTCTCTCTGTTCAACTTCACTTTAGCAATGTGCTGGCTTATTAAGCTCTCATAAGCCGTTTGCTCAAAGAAAATTCAGTCAGTTATTCAGATTCAGAACATACGCACACACACACACACACACACACACGCACACACACACACGCGGGTCCGTGTTCTTGTGCTTGAACCCAACCCACCATTACAACATCAACCACAGCTCTGACACACACACAGCTTCAGACTGAGCTTAGAAGAGCATTTCTCTCTGAGCACATTTGGACTTGTCAAATGTGAACTGAGTCCCAGTAACAATGGCTGCATTCCATCAAGGTGTGTGTGTGTGTGTGTGTGTGTGTGTGTGTGTGTGTGTGTGTGTGTGTGTATGTGTTTGTCTGTGTGTGTGTTGGCTGATCTGAATGACTGCCACATGGGGAATTCAGCCGCCTCCGCTGTCATTAGATACACACATGCTTGTTGTAGTGCATGAAAAATCCAACCCGTCTCACTGCCATGTGTGTGTGACATGGAAACATGAGCCCAGATTACAGATCTGCATAACGACTGTTTTTATGTTTGTTATGGTTCCCTGGCTAATGTGTGAGCCTGTGGCGCAGTGTATACCAGCGGGAGTCTTGTGATGCTGGACGTGTGTGTGAACGGTACCTATGTGTGTTCACACTGCAACACAGCGCTTTGTAGATGAGTGTCTGCTGTATGCTGCTGAATAATTGAAGGCAGGATTGCCATCTCATCCCGTGTAGGTGGAGGGAGCGCCCACGCAGCATAGCTCATCCATTATACAGCTGTAACTGAGCACGTGCTTCCACACACACCACGTCCTAAACTCACACTCACTGCTGCACCAAGTTTTGATTAGATTCAGATCAGAATGTTATACTTGCAGCTTTGCACAAATCTGTGATCCTCGCTCAAAGTCCTCCTGCACATCTCTGCACTGCCATTCATGCCTTCACCGCGTGTGTTTGTCCGGGTTTATGCCGCAGCCGGGAAGCTTTAGCTGCTCCCATTACTGGATCTCTGAGTTCCCTTAACCATTTCTTGTTTTCAGTTCTGGAAAAGGCTTTTAGTGAAGCAACGGAGAGTGAATCACATCCAAACCTATTGGTCCAAGCGGATGAAACAGATGACTAGGCCGTCTACTGTCTTGTTGTTTTCATGCTAAACAGTAAGGTTGAGTATCTGTGGTCTGCTCTCGTACCTCCTGCTGCCCATCCTCTTGTCTTACCTCCCATTGTCGCCGCACATAGCAGCCAGGAGCAGGAACTGAGGACCCTTTTGGTTCTTTAGTTACTGTTACCATGGCTTCAGGTCACTCTGCCTGACTTTTCCACCGGACACTCTGCGTATGCATGCAGGTGTGTGTGTGTGTGTGAGAGAGAGAGAGAGCAAATGGTCGGCCGTCCTGTTGGTGTGTTTCTTACTGTAACTGTAGACACTTCCTGCAGGACAAAGTTGGAATGAAAAACACGGAAGAGCTTTGAAGCGTTGTTGGAATAGTGTCAGTATTATTTGAGAGGTACATAAACATTCAGCAGCTCAGGTGTGTTTCCTCTCATCTATCTCAGCACCTTCCATTATCTGAAGCACGTTCTGAGCTGCTCTATGGGAAACAAACACTTTAGCAGATGACTGACAAAACTCTGTCCGCCTGTGAGTACTGCAGTCCATCCTTCCTCCTCTTGAACAGTGTTCCCTCACATCTTGTTTCTCCAGGGGGGCAAAGTTGTTCACTGCACGGCGGTGACTCATCATCAGCTGCGTACGTTGATCCCAGAGGAGCATGAGCCATGACCTCAGTGGTGTTGGTTGACACAGGTGGGACGGTGGTGGAGTACGTTACAGCAGAGGAGGACCCTCAGCAGGTAGCACCAACACATACTGTACACACACACCTACACAAAAGTAAAATGATGATGTGGAACTCCTTTTTCAAATAATTCCTTCATTGTTTCATCGTGCCTCTGTGATCTCCTCTTTCATTTGAATCTTGCTTGACCATGTTGCTCTTCTCCTCCTCCCTCCCCCCCAACAGGAAGGAGAGTGCGAGGTGGATTTGGAGGCGGAAGGAGACGTGGAGGGCGAGTGTGAAGCCGAGGAGGCCTACGAGGAGGTGCAGGACACGGAGGAGACTGAGGAATACCCTGCAGTCATAGTGGAGGAGGTGCCCGGCGCCAACATGGCTGAGGAGGAAATCTTCTCGGGCCAGGTGGTGGTGTACAATAACGAGGCTTACCTGATGCAGGAAGTTGGCGACGAGCAGGAGGTGGAGACAGAACCGGAGGCAGGTGAGACACATTTCTCCTTTATTTGTTTAAGAACGGTTTGGAGTCATATTTTCCGAAACAGTCTGACTGGTTCAGGGTCGGAGAGGCGTGGCGCTCAAATACTGGATTCAGATCACAACCTGGTCCTGGCACCAGTGTCTTCTAATAGTGGCTAAACCTAGGGGAGGCAGTGGCTCAGTGGGTAGTGCTTCCGCTTGGGAACCGGAGGGTCGCCGGTTCGAGCCCCTGCCGAGGTGCCCCTGAGCAAGGCATCGAACCCTCAATTGCTCCCCTCTCTGCAAAGGGTGGTAATGTAATGTAAGTCGCTTTGGATAAAAGCGTCTGCCAAAATGATCGTAACGTAATGTAGACCTCCATGACCCACTCATTAAGGTTTCTTATCATCTGGAAGAGAGAGGAAGTTGTCTTGTGATGTCACATTCGGTGAGAGTTGTTTTGGTTGTATCTGTAGTATAGTTTGTTTCAAGAACGACTTAGTTCCTCCTGTATTTAAGTGTATTCACTTTTGTGTGTCTCTATACTTGATGTTGCTGGTTACGAGGTCGAGACAGGTTTCAGTAAACAATGCTGCAGTGTGCCTTAGAGTTTAAAAGGATGAAATGGAGCCTGTGTGCTCCTGTGGATTTGGATCAGGGGATCAAACATTGGTGCTTTTAGTTCAGTTAGACAAAGTGTTGCCTTTGTTTATTATGGTCGGGCTGCTATGGGACCTATTTGTCAGAGGTTTCAGTGAGCGTCTGAGAGAGCTGCAGGCCTGTGTGTCCACATACTGCCACCATGTGGAGGTTTCTGCACTGTGTTTACTTCATGAACAGTGAATGGATCCAACATTTACTCACAATTTCATTCAAAGTGTTTGAAAGTCAGTTCAAAGTGACTTCTTCAAACTTGCATATCTCAATACAGAACATGTCATTTTGTGACATAGCTGGCAGCATAGGAAGTTGAACCATTGGATTGCAGAAAGAAGAACTGTTGAATGTCGTATTTATGTAACTTTAACAGAACAACTCGTGCAACAAATCTAACCTCTAATACTGTCAGATGTATCTCATAGTTGTTTCTTTTATAGCTCTAGACCCAAATGCAAGAGTCTGAGTTTGCTATTAGTCTTTTCTTGTGCTGAGCCACACACTACAGATCTATATTTCTTTAACACAGCAGCTCATCCACATTTTGCCTACAATCTGACAGTATACCTCACTTAACTCCGGAGCAAACTTTAAAGATATTTAAGAATCTGACCTTTCACTTTTTACACTTGAGTCAGCTCCATTTCTGTGTTTAGTGTTGACAGTTTAAACAACAGTTTTCAACCGCAATGTTGCTGGAAAATGAACATACAGCTACATACTGACATACTAATAATGATCGATACCATGAGGTGCCAATCATCGAGGTAGATACATTGATGCATTGTAGTCTGAATGTAACCATCAGAGCACTATCTGTATACATGCAGTTGCTTTAAATATATTTATATTCGTATTCTTCATATAATATTTATTTTTGATTATTATTTCAGATTAGAGTTCTCGTTTTTTGTTTTAACAATAAAGAAACAACACTTAAGCTGCGTTCTTTACGCAAGCAGAGTTTAGAGAGGGCGGGGCGGGGGAGGACTTCCTGTGTCAGCGGCGGAAGGATACCGCGCTGCCGCTGCTCTACGTACGCTTGAGTTCGAGGAGATTTCCTACTAGCGGCGGAGGGATATGAGCTAGTAGCTTCCCATACAATTGAGTGAGAAGTCAATGTGAATTTGCAGCGATGGAGAACATGGCGACTTCACTGCATGAGGGGCCCGCAAATCAGCTCGATCTACTCATCAGAGCCGGTAACGTATTGGAATTTGATAGCAATCCCGGTTCGGAAGCTCATGTCACCACACCCCCTTTGTTTTTGCCCGCGACCGCTGCGTCCCAGTCCGCTAAGTAGTGTGGTGAAGTAATGGAGGGCAATCCAGGAAGTGATCACCTTGGTAGCAACCTGCATGGCGTTGCTGCTATACGAGAGCGCAAACCCGCTCCAATACGCGTCAAACTTTCCACAGATGCCCGTCGCTCTGTGTGTACGCGCTCAAACCTGCACAAAGTGTGTTTTGCATGTCGGGAGTGATTTTTCCACACCGCTGCACGTTTGATAATAACGGTCTGCACATCGGCTCCGCAAACCAGGAAGTGTAAAGATGTTGTCTTCCCGTACGTCTCTGCCACGCTGTCTGAGGCGGAAGGACATGTGGGTTTATTTTTAACAGCTTCAATCTCTTTAACGCCGTCACATATTCCGTCTGATATCAACGCGACTGAAGCGCCTCATGTTGTTTCACTGTGGGTGACATCGGTGTCTTCCCTTTGTAGAGTTAACGTGTTAACTCATATCCGCACACACACACTGCTCCTCTGCTACAGTCCGTTACCTTTCATAAATACCAACACTAATCTGTCCGTTCGTGACTTTGACATGTCGTGTGTACATTTAGCGTGTTCATATTTGGACTTTGTATATTCTGTAATATCTCCCGTCTCTCTGCTCCGCGCCGTCTTATTGAAGCGTGGGACGGCCTGGCACTCTTTCTTCCTCGTAGTTGTGGCATCAATCGATCGCACCAAACAAAAAAACATGTTTTCCGTGATGAAATTCTAGTTTTATTTTTTTTGGTGTTAAAGAGTGCTGTGTGGTAATTACGCGACGGCGTTTGCAGCTTTGATTGATTCACAATTTTTAAAGTATTTTTGTCCCGTTTCGATGGCGGAAGCATTGTTTATGCGAGAGGCGGGGTGCGGTTTTGACGGACGTGCTTGTTACGTCAATGGCGTGCCCGCGGCTTCAGGCCGTGAGCGGCGATTGGGTGAGAGTCTATCGGGGGCGGGCTGTAAATCTGCGAGCGAGCCAATAGCAGAAGAGGCGGCGTTGAGTGACAGGAGGATTTGTGTGCTTCTTTGAAGAGAACTGGAGGGAAAGGATGAGGAGTGTAAACACGGAAGTCATCAGAGGCAGAACTACTTTTTGTCGGACTCGCAGCTCCTCTTAGAGCCGTGACACAGAACAATACTGTTTAGCTGTTATATAAATTACGAACATTTAAAAAGTGTCTGAAAAGCTTTTATAGCACGTTAGCAGGTACAAATACACGTGTGTTGCTATTTCTGGAATTCTTCGCCTTTGCTAATTTTAAATAGATCCAAATGTGATTCCGTGAATGTTTTGACTGCTGCTGGCAAAGGTCACCACATATGTCTGTGCATCTATAGTTTAAGCCCAGCTGTGACATCATGATGCCTTTTGGTGGATTTATTGCAGCAGTGGTGTGAAGGACGCCTCAGCAGACACTCTGCTGTGTGTGTTTGTGTGTGTGTGTGTGTTAGTGAAGTTAGTCTAAAGATAGTCCCCCTATGCAGTGAGATAGCCAAACATGGACAGGCCACAGTGTAATGGGATCTCCTGCTCCCCCCCCCCCTGTGACTGACAACAACAGCAGGTGCCCCGGGTCCCAGATAGGCCACGCTATCATTTCCTCAAGGCCCAGTGCCATTTCTGTTCCAAACGGCTTTGTTCCCTTTGTGCCCCTTCTTCTTGTTGATCAGAAGTTAAACGAGGGTTTGATTTAGGTGTTTAGGGCCCACCTTGCACATTTCTGTATGTTATTGGTGGGCTGCTGTGTGTTTACATTGACAACCTTGTAATGTGTTTACCTCCCTGGACCTTTGCTTATATTACTTGTTGTCATTTTGTTAAGTCGTTAAACAATAGTGAATATTTTCCCTCCTTGTGTTGGCAGTGTCTGTGAGGTCTGTGCTTGCACGTTGTGTGAATTAATGTGGATGTGCTGTCCAGTGAGAGTGACCGATCATTGTCCCAGCAGTACCCTTAAGAGTCGCTAGATGGCGCAAAAATAGTTTTTTTTGTGTTCTGTAGTGTGTCGGTTTCTTCACTGTGTTAATGACAGTGTACGTGTGAAAGATGCTGTAAACAACCACTCAAAGCATTTAATCAACTCCTGCCATGGGGTTGCCTTGGTTACAGAGCCGCAGAGGTTGCAGCTGTGTGCAGCATTTATTTGTGGCGGCAGAGGTGCAGAGATGTTTTCAGGATGATTCTATAGCCAGGGGGTAGAGAAATGAACTCAAGGTTTACCCACAAGAATCAAGGAAGCATAACAAATGAAGCAGTGATTTTAAATAGAAATGACTTAGTAATTGTCTGTATGTGTTTTTCAGTGGAGGCCTCTGTGCACGGCAGCAGCATCCACTGCTCTGACAAGACCATCGAGGCTGCAGAGGCTCTGCTCCGCATGGATTCACCTTCTAGCCTCAGAGGAGACCGCAGCCCAGGTAAGGCACACACAAGCCCAGCACACACACTCAACACCTCAGTCATCTTGTTAGTCATAAACGTCTCACTTGTATGGCAGACTGTGGTAAAGCACAAAAAGCACATTCACCTGTCAGAGGAACTTTGTTGTTGTTGAGTTGTGCCTCACTTCAGCTAATAAAGTTGTACATTATACCAAATCTAAGTTATTGATCTTGGTCTGACTCGTTACCTTGGTAACACTGTAATCACAGAGGTAAACTCTCTCCTTCGCCCCCTTCTAGAAGCGTTCGTGCCCCCGTGCGTCGCGACGCCCGACTTCCTTCACGCCGCCATGCGTCCAGACGTGATGGCGGAAACCGAGGTGGAGATATCGACAGAGGACTTCTGCGGGGAGGAGGAGGAAGAGGAGGAGGACGAAGACATGGTCACTCTGCTGGAGGAGCCTGAGCCGGAGCCAGACCAGGAGCCCGTCAGGAAGAGGAGAGGTACACAGAAACAAACGCCTCTATGGCTGCGCGCTTGTTTGTGAAGTGAACTTGGTAACGGTCGAGACTTAAAGCTGTGGATGTCACACAAACATACATGCTGATGCAGTTTCATTGCGCTGCAGAGACGCTTTGAGTGGGTTAGAGGCGGCTCGGGAAAAAAACTTTGTTACAAATGGAAAACATCTGGTCCCTCTGTGCCACAACGTTACATCATCCCTACAAACTGACACAAGCCAACAGCTCCATCTAGTGGTAGAGTTTGATTCTTGGCTTCATATGTGAACGACCCTGAAACCTACAGCCTCACCGCCATTTACATCCCTGACCTGTGTGTGTCTCTTTGTAGCTGGACGGAAGCCAAAGTCACATCAGTCGATTTCCAATGGCTCAGTCGAGGTCGGCATCAAGAAGAAACAAAGAGAAGGCAAAGGTAACTGAGAGGACCGGAGCCCTGCTGAAGCGTTCACACTCTACTCTGGCTCTGGTATGTCGTGCTGACGATGTTCACACCGGCTCTCCTCTTGTCTCCCAGCAGGAAGCACCACCTACCTGTGGGAGTTCCTGCTGGATCTCCTCCAGGACAAGAACACCTGCCCCAGGTACATCAGGTGGACTCAGAGGGAGAAGGGCATCTTCAAACTGGTGGACTCCAAGGCCGTGTCCAAGCTGTGGGGCAAACACAAGAACAAGCCGGACATGAACTACGAGACCATGGGACGGGCGCTCAGGTGAGGAGTCGCCGAGGCAACCGTGGTCACAGAGCGGCGTCGCAAACGTCTGAAGGGATCTTAACTTTCGACCTTCATGTGTCCTCAGATATTACTACCAGAGAGGCATCCTGGCCAAGGTGGAGGGTCAGCGGCTCGTCTACCAGTTCAAAGAGATGCCCAAGAACATAGTCATCATCGACGACGACAAGGTAGACATGCCCGCCGCCACCGCCGACCTGATGGCATCGGAGACGCCCGCGGCCTACGAGCGCGTGGCGCCCCCGCTGGACATGATGCTGCAGGCGACCGACTTCTCCTCCGTCAAGAAGCCCAACATCCTGAGAGGAGCCGTGAACAGAGCGCAGACGCCCGGCGCCTCCGGCAGCAAGACGGCGGCGGGAGGCGGAGCTCAGCTGACGGCCGGCATCTCCAGGATAGTGACGGTGTCGGCCGACGGCAGCCAGAATCCACATTCGCACGCCACGATCATCCCCACCGCCTCGGGGCCCAGGTAAGACGGCAGCGCCTGCATGTGAGCGAGCCGACTGTTGTGTCAGCAGAGACACAGTCGGCCTCTGAGTCAACCTCGTAGCAGAATGTCAACTCTCCTTCCTGTCCGCAGAACCGTGCGGGTCGCCATGCAGGTGCCAGTAGTCATGACGACGTCACTGGGCCAGAAAATCTCCACAGTCGCCGTGCAACAGGCGGGAGGAACGGGAGCCGGCGGCCACACGGCCCTCATCACCAACGCCTCCCCAGGCAGCAACAACTCACAGCAGAAGGTGTGTAGAGGTCAGACCTGGCATTTCAAGGTCAAGCCCTCCATCGTCTTAGTGACTCTTTCTCCATCTTCCGTCTTTCCTTTTTGGTCCAGGTTGTGATCCAGACCATCCCCACCATGGTCCCGGCCACGGCGGAGAACGGAGAGAAGATCACCGTCCAGTTAGCCAAGATCATCACCATCCCCGCCCACCAGCTGGCCCAGTGTCAGCTCCAAACCTCCGGCGCCGGCGGCAAGCCCGGCTCCCCGACGGGCATCAGCCTCCTCGGGGGCCCGCTCACCGTCCGCGCCCTGGCGCCCGTTAACGTGGCCCCCGGCGGGCAGGTGGTGAGGCTGACGGTGCCGACGCAGTCGCAGCAACAGACTCTGGTGGTGTCGCAGGCGGGGAGCATCTCCTCCGGGGTCGTCACGGTGACGAGCTCCGGTCAGACGCGGCAGCCCCACATCATCAGCGGGATCTTCAACGGCTCTGAGCTGGTGATCGGAGGGCAGGCGGGCGGCAGGAGCGTGACGGTGGAGAGCCTGAAGGCGGCGCCGTTCCACTTCCAGGCGGTGCAGGCGTCGACCCAGACGAGCCGGGCTGAGGTGCTGATCAAAGTGGAACAGGACGATGGCGCTCTGGATTTGGTAAAGACAGAGGATCCTGAGTGCTGAAGTACACACAAGCACACACACGTACACACACGTACACACACGTTCACACACGTTCACACACGTTCACACACGTTAGCACACGCGCACACGCGCACACACACACGTTTACACGTACACACACACACACAGACACACACACACTCTACTTCCCACCTCCCATCATGCACTCATCTGCCTCTTTCATACTCGGTTCGTTTGTACAGGACAGAAGACTTTTTCTTTTTGTTTTTGCTCGTGAGAACCAGCAGCAGTCCATGAGACTTTAAAGACTCCTTTTCCCGTTTTCAGCCCTGAAGCCGCTTCACACCTTCTCTGTTTCTGACCACAATCTTCAGCCCATCGTCCACGGAACCTCACGGAAACTTGTAATAAAAACAGCTGCGTACGGCGTCCAAACCGTAACCGGCAAGCATAGGAACACACACACACACACACACACACACACACACACACACACACACACACACACACACACACACACACACACACACACACACACACACACACACACACACACACACACACACACACACACACACACACATCCCACAGACTCTAAAGGGAATCGTCCAGAGAAGAAAAGGGACCAACCTTGATCACTACAGTTGTGGCTTCCAAACCTGGGCGAAATGGACGAAATACAAAAAAAAAACAACAAAATGAAATGAAAATAAGCAGAAACACTACAGGCAAAACCATTTCACCCAAGCAAAATGTGAACTTTCAGACGTGAGGAGCACACAGTGTGAGACGCCACGCAGCGCTGTGCTTTTGTAGAAATGATTTAGTTTGTACCTTTGCCTCTGGAGATCATGATACCAGCAGTTCGTTTGACTTTTATCACTGTGCAGATCCCGAGTTGGTGCTACAAGAGCGACAGAAGGTGGAGGCCAGAGGAGCTCCAAGAGTGCGAGTGAAAGACAAAGGGACGTGTAAATATACGTATATATATATCTACTATACAGTCTATGGAGCTCAAGTTAACAGGACAGCCTTAGGTTTTTAATTTAGAACATTTCTTTCTTTCATGTTATTGTCTGAACAGTTAGCTGGTTTTTGTTTTGATATCTTCTACCAAGCACAGTATTATTGAAACTGAAAGGGAACCGATGTCCCCTCTTCTCTCCCATCAGGCTGGTGGGACACAGCAGGTCACAGTTTTTGTCCCCGCCAGTGACCCCAAAAAAAATGAATTACCCATCGGTTTGACTGTCGGATCGACGTTTGCTTCTTCTGGCCGCAGAGAGACGCCGACTCTCCAGCGAACGCACGCCGCGGCTCTTTTAATATCGCACGACGGTGCAAATCATGCATGTATAAACTCATAGAAAAGTCTCCCTTGAGCGGGGGAATCACTTTATTTTAATTATGTCGCGGAATGGCGGGAATCATTGTCAATCATGCTCGTTTATATAAAAAGACTGTAAAACGTCAGAAACGCCTCCGGTGGTCCCCAGGTCACATTTCCTCTCACTCACTCTGCCAGCATAGATTTGTAACTGCCCCAACATTTCCTTAATGATTTTTAAATTTAAAGAGAGAGAGAGAGAGAGAGATGTTTGTGTTCAGACTGAACTGTTTGTATATTCAACATTTGAAGTATATTCTATTTTGTTGTACTCTTGTTTCAAAGTGTATTAAAGTAGCTTTTACTGAGTTATAAATACCCTGCAGCTGTCATTTTCTATACAATGCACATATGTCCTACACATACACAACCTAATCTAGTCTAAGTAGTAATAATAACAGAAACTATACAGTAAGGAGTTTATTTCACTTTTGCCTGTTGATGGCGTCGATTTCTCAGAGAAGAAAATGCCATAAAGAGATCCAGACTGCACGTTGTTGATGCCAGTGAGGAGAATCAGCTGAGACCTCGAGAGAAGCTGAAGGATTAGATTAAGCACACAAACAAATATTTGAACAGTTGTGTGATTGTTGGAACACAAATACAGAATATGCTCCTCCTGTTTGAGTGAAGTAGGTCAACAGTGCAGAGCCTAAAACCTAAAACACAGCGACCTGCAGCCAAACTCATGTAATTAAAGGTGAAACGTGAACTCTAAGCAGCCAAGAGAGGCTGAAAAGGCCCAAAGCAGTCAAAAACAAAAGGTTGGTTAAAGATCCTAACGCAAGATAAATTCCATACCTCACCTTCAACTTCACTTAAATTATGACTGGGAATTATAATGTATAAAGTTAATGTCTTCTGTTCTTCCTTGAACGTTAACTACTACTTAATGGGTTAATGGAGGTTGGTGGTGGGCAGATTGGGCCCGATCCAGGTAAGAACCCATTACAATACTGACAAAGAATCAAAGTGATGTCTAATTTGGATCCCTTGGGTCAATCTGCCCAAATACATTCTGCACCATTTAGAGTGTTCTGAAAAAACATCGACCAACCTGATGGTGGCGCTATAACCATTAACTATATATGTAACTATTGGGACTTTGGAACCAGAAATGGGTCGTCAGTGTGCGGTGGGGGAGGTGCCGTGTGTGTGTGTGTGTGTGTGTGTGTGCGCGCGCGCGTTCCGCCTGAACAAACAGGCAAACCCATCAGTTGCAGCTGAGAACAGTCAGACATGATCACACAAGAAATTGAAGACACTCCTGTCCCAAATGTGTGTGACAGCAGAGCAAGCTTCCAAATGAGCAGAACATTCAAGAAGACAAACACCATCATCATTACATTCTGAGTATTACCACACATTTCATATTGTACAGCAGAAGAGGTTGGAAACAGAGAATCCACACAAGAACAGTGCACACACACTTTATTGTCATGCACTCTGTGGTACACTGGCAGTGTGAGGCACATTTACTACAGCGTCAATCAACAATCAATAACATCTCAGGAACAAAAAAAGAGTCATTTAAAAAGGACGAGTACCGTTAACACTTTCACTGCCTGTGTGTGACGTGATCACACAGTACGACACACACGTCCTGTATGGGAAACGTGTGTGTTCACAGTGACAGCAGCTGTGCAAACATGCTGTGGGCTTCAAAAAAACCACACACACACACACACACACACACACACACACACTTTTTCAGCTTACACATCATTTGCATATGATCACATTCCCATATTATTCTCACATAATGCACTTTATAATAAAGCATAACAAATGATGTCACCAAAATATCACAGGAACAGATTGCTCAAATTTAAATTTAATTAAAAAAAAAAACCAAATCATAAATTCGTACTAAATAAGAAGTCCATTTTAACTTCTGATCCACAGTAGTGAGGCGAAGTGGGCGGGGCTCCAAGTTCTCACTCCTTCTCCTTAAAGCTGATGTCACACACCAGAGAGAGGTGGTCAGATGGATAGGTAAAGGACGGAAGCCTGTTGGGTCCGATCTCTTCCTCTGTGGGAATGTCCAGCACCGCCTGCACGCTCAGTTTGTCCCGGCTGTACCAGATGTAATCCAGCGTGGTGCAGCATTCTCCCGTGGGCCGGATCTTCCACGTGGTGTAAGCCGGCTCCGTCAGACCGTCTCTGCTCAGCTTCTTATAGGCCGAGTCCAAACCCAGAGGGGACAAGGTGAAGTGGCGGTACACGTCCTCAGACGGGACGGCGTTGAAGTCTCCGCAGATGAGCAGAGGCGTGTCCGGTCCGCCGCTGTGCTTCTGGAGGTGAGCCAGCAGGTCGGCGCCCTGAGCGCTGCGGAGCCACTCCCAGCCGCTACGAGCTTTCAGGTGCGTCACCGCCACGCACAAGCAACGGCCCGTGCTTCTGCAGCGCAACATGGTCACCACGGAGACCTGTTGAAAGAGAGATGAGCACGGTTACTGTCAAGAGGCACAGAGTCAGAAGGTTGTGGGTGCGAATCTGCCTTCCTCTGCCTGACCGCTGCAGGGCCGTAAACACAACCAAAAGCTTCCCCCACCTGGTTGGTCTGGATCCTCATGGCAGAGAGGTGAATGTTGGCGCTGTCCAGGAACTCGAAGCGCGTCTGATCGAAGAACAGCGCGCAGCCGTCGGGGCCGTTGTTGCCCTCCACATCCAAACACGGCGACCAGGGCTTGGGGCAGAAGTTGCTCCCGTAACCCAGGCCGGCCAGGATGGGCTGGAAGGTGTCGTAGTAGTGATCTACTTCCTGCAGACACAGGATGTGAGGTCGGTAGGTGAGGATTTCCTCCAAGATGAGGTACTTCCTCCGGGACCAGCACAGGGCCTCGGCTGGACACCGGACGAAACTGTCCACGCCCTCGCCGAGCGCTGCGACAGGGAGAGGGAGCGGGAGAGGGAACGATGAGACACAACTCTCAACAGAACAAAGCAGAGGCGGCCCCTACAGTGGTGTGAGGCGTGTGTGTGAAGTGAACATTGATTGGCCTCTGTTAGAGTGCAGACGCCCTACAGTCTCCTTGAGTCGATGATGCAAGACAGCTGTTCCTGGCTGGGTGTGACTGATATTCTCAGTAAGTCACAAGCTGCACTTCACTGTAACTGAGCGAGCAGCGCCCAGCGGGTACATGATGACAACGCCCTCTTCTTATGAACTGATGACAAAACAATAATGACAACAGCCGATACTGTAGTGACTTCACTCAGCTTCACTTCACACTGCTTCTTCTCTGGATGACACGAAACAAACAAACCCACCAGTGAAGTCAACCAGCAGCCTACCTTGAGCCAGAATGTTCCACTGCAGCACCCTGATGGGGCTGCTGGGGGACCTGTCTCCCTCTCTGTCTCCCTCTCTGTCTCCATCTCTGTCTCCCTCTCTGTCTCCATCTCTGTCTCCATCTCTGTCTCCATCTCCGTCTCCTGGGTGAACGAACTTCCTGTGGAGGCGTGGCGGTCGGTCCTTGAGGGCCTCCTCACACTGTCGCAGCAGCTCCAAAGGGTCGGGGGGGCACATGGGGGGCCCCGTCTCCTCCTGCACACCAATCACAGGGCCTTAGCTTCCATTATGAACCCAAACTAAACAGCAACATTTACCATTTGTAAGTTAAAGTCACCTGGCAGAATGCAGGCTCCAGGTTTGTGTGTGGAGGCGGCTGGCGTCCCTGATGGAGACACAGAGAGTCGCCGCTGTCACTGCTGCCCGTGTGTGTCAGAGCACTGTACAGCCTGGTGGCCCCTCCACCCATCGAACACACTGGGAACAAAGAACACAGGGATGGTGAGGCGCGCGTGTGTGTGTATGTGGCATGTGCAGATGTGTGTGGGTTTAGACAGGTTTAGGGAGGGAAAGACGGACTGAAAATAAAAGACGTCAAGCTGAAAGGTCAGTGTACAAATGTGTTGTGTGTGTGTGTGTGTGCTCCAGTTTTCTGCTCCCTGAGCTCGTGACCTTCAGCCTTCTAAACTCTCACATGCGGCCGAGTCACGTGAACAAACAAACTTGCTTTGTTTTTGCTTCCAGCTTCGATCACGTTTCACAATGAGAGCCGACTGCTGACCAACGCTCTGGGGTGTGAGCCCTCAGTCCCCCCCAACATGAGTGTGTGTGTGTGTGAGAGCTATGTCGGTAACTTCATCAAATCCTTTCTTTCTAACCCTAAACCCAAACATTCATCATTATAACACATTTCCTTCCATGAAATGGGACAGCTCTCTCTCTCTCCCTCTCTCTCTCTCTCTCCCTCTCTCTCTCAGATGCAGATGATGAAGCAAAACAAATCCTTCTTACCCATAGTCTTCATCACTGTGAGCAGATATGTCCGCTCAGCTCCCGACTCAAAGATCTCTCCTCCTTCTCTGAACGCGACTGCTATCAAACCGATGCCTTACTGTCTGGCAGACGTGTTGTCCCCGTGATTGTGTGTGTGTGCGTCTGACTGTCAAAACTCCTCGCTGATGCTTATAAAGCCAGTGGGTGGGAGGGGGGAGAGAGAGAGAGAGAGTGTGTATGGACATCATGAGGGCATTCTGAGTATTACAGGTCACGGCCCTGGTGGATCAGAAAACGCAGAACAATACAATCTCTCCGTCTATTTAGGGTTCATTTCCTATCTGCCACTCACGTGTACATGCTGAGTGTGTGCTCAACACTGCTGTCAGATACACTATCACTATCTGGAGGTTGCACACTGAGCAAAGACAGGGACTCATGCCCTCACAAACACACACCGTCACACACCACAGCGGAGCGTCGGCCTTAAAGCCGTGTTGATTTACCGTTCATGTACGACAACCTCTGCACCAATCATAGAGCGCTGTTTGAGTGTGTGTGTGTGTGTGTGTGTGTGTGTGTGTGTGTGTGTGTGTGTATGTGTGTGTGTGTGTGTGTTGCCATCTCAGTTTGCGTGTTGTAACGACACCTGGGGCAATTCATCATCGCAGCCGTTACTTCAGTGTGTGTAGTTTTCCACACAGCCGTCGTCGTCATACTTTTACCAAAGCAAAGTGTCTGATCGTTTCACAACACAGTGTGACTGCAGTGTGTGCAGACATATCCAAGCGCAGTGTGACCAATCACTGAGAACTCACACACACACACACTCTCACTCTCTCACACACACACACACACACACACACACACTGAACAAAGTGGCATCATTCCTCTCCTTCATGCACACACACAGTCAACATGTCAGCTTCAACGTCGATATGTCAACAAGCTGGACACACACTTGAGGTGAGCTCCTGCCTGTTTACTGTGCAGAGACAAACCCAAACACTTCCTGCTGGTGTTTTTTTTGGAAAGCAACGACATCATTATTATCCTCTGTAATGCATGGTTAGATACGGGTCTGGATCAGAACAGAACCTGTTGATAGGACAACATTAGACGTTACACACGTGGGAAAAATATCAACAACTGTCTCATCCTGGAGTCTTAAAGCTCTTGGACTCAGAGCGAAGAGAGATGAAGCTCTAAACCTCATTTAAACTCAAACTTATCCAAACTAAATCCTATATATAAAAAAAAATCTCACACTTTGCTCCAATTCCATTCAATGAGCTGAATAAGAGGAAGACCCTAACTGTGTGTGTGTGTGTGTGTGTATCTCTGTCCTATCTAAATGTCATGTATACGTTATCAGCGGTGCTATCAAATTGCAACTTTGCCCTCTGACCTTCAGATGAAGTGTTGGAGTTAAAAGGAAACTAAACTCCAATTCGCAGAAACGTCTCTCAGTCTGGGAACGACCTGCGAGGATCTTTGGCTTTTAGATCATTTTAAATTGCACCGCTTGCAGATATTGTGTCTACATGTGCTGTAAAAAGAGAGACATTCAACATTGAACCTGTACAGGAACAATCTTAGAGACACAATCAGTGTGTGAACGGGTGAGTGTGAGGTCATAGTTCTAAAGTGAGACTCAGGTGTTGTTTGAAGTTGTAAACTATGTTGCTTTGAATAAGAGCTGAATCATAAAACGTCATGATCAGAACACACACAAACCTTACTCGTGACACACACACACACACACACACAAGAGCAGCAGAGTGAAGTCGCCTGAGCGCTCATCTGTACACTTACCTCCTTTCCTACCGACTCTTCAGTTCCTCTCCTGCAGCTGCTGCATTATTCCCCCGAACGTCTCTCACCCCCTGTATGTGTGAGCGAGCGTGTGTGTGCCTGTATGGAGTCTTGAAGTGTGTGACTCAGAGAGAGAGCGAGCGGGAGGGAGGGAGGGTGTGTGTTTGTGTGTTATTGTTGTGTGGGAAGCAGCAGCAGGCCACAGTTTGACCCTCTTAACAGCTGCTGCAGAAGGTCACGCAGACAAACACGGGCACTTCCGCCCCCTGCTGGTGAATGTCACACAGTGCAGGAGCGTCTGCGGTCGCCTGCAAGGAAGACAAAGGAGGAAAGGAGGAAAGGAGGAAAGGATGGGGGGGAGGGAGGTTAGTATCTGCTGGGTTCAATCACAGGAACAGCTGGAAAATAGCTTTGATTCTACTTTAAACTCCATCTTTATGTTTCAGGTGTTACATTTGATCTTGTGTGTCTTAAATTTGAATGGTGACATCGTTTATTACATCACTCAGGTTTCATCATTGAAGAGCCGAGACAGACGAAGCGCAAACACACACCTTTATTATCACAAAGTCATGAAGGGAACACTTTGTAAATGAGACAAATACATAAAAACCACAAATCTCACATAAAACTTGGATTTACTTTTGGATGTTTTGAGGGGAAAAACGATCAAACCAATAAATAATAAAGCTTTAAAAATATGCAGATTCATATCAATAAAAGACATGTTTTGGTTGATTGTATCTCAAAGTGCTTTAATGGCGTTTTTGTCCCGATGAACTTGAAAATTCACTTTAAAAATCTGATTTCTTAAGTATTTTATCTCTAAGATTCAGGTCCAAACTCTCTCAATCACTCACATTAACTAAGTGGAACTGGTAGTGAAAAGTGACATTTCCCCTCAAAGTAAGGGTCCGTATCTGACACACACACGATTGTCTCCTCACTGCTGGCAGACGGAGTTGTGGTGGCCGCCGATCCTCTTGGTGAAGTCCAGCAGGTGTGTGTGCAGGAGTGTGCCGACATCCTCCAGGCCACGCCTCCTCTTCTTCAGCTGGCCCAGCAGCAGATTCATGGACGCCAACAGGACTCCATCAGCGGCCTGTCGGTGCTGTATCAGCTGCACGTCCTCTCTCCACGCCGCCTCTAAATCTCCTAATAAAGCCTCGGCGTCCTCGTCTAACCGCTGAACCTCCAGCTGGTATCTCCCCTCGTTCTTCTCCGCTCTGGAGACGTTCTCCTTCATCTGAGTGTTTTGCAGATGCAGCCTGCTGTTCTCCATGTTGACCTGCTCCAGCTTCACGCTGCTCTGGTAGATGCTGACCTCTATGGATCGGAGCTCTGAGGCTCGTTGGTGCAGCAGGTCGGCGTGGCGTTCTCTCTGGGCCTGCAGCTCGGCCTTCCTCTGGTCTCCTGGTCGCAGCAGAGCGCTCGTGTCCTCCGTCAGCCTCTGGATCCACACCTGCAGCTCCTCCTGTCTGCTCCTCAGCTCAGACGTGAGCGTTTGCAGCCTCTCGTGGTTGCATTGCTCTTCTTTAAACTTGGCCTCCACCTCCTTCAGCGCCTCCTCTTCCTTTTCTACTTCCCTCTGCTTCTCATTGCTGCTCCTCACAACCTGCTCAGTCTTGGCGGTGCATCGCTGCGTTTCCTGCTGGCACTCGTTCTCCGTTTGTCTGAACTCTGCCTCAGACTGAGTGATACAGCTTGTGAGCGACTCCATGGCTGCACTGGTGGAGCGACCCTGCGGCAGCGAGGCCTCCTCTCTCTGCAGATGCTCGTATCTCCTCCTGGTGCTGCTGGTCTCCGAGGAGATCTTGGCCTCGCGTTCCTCCTGCTTCCTCCTGGCCTCCTCCAGCTGCAGACTGATTCGCTGCTTCTCCTCTTCAAACTGGGCGACGGTCTTCTTTTCTGCGTCCAGCAGGCTCTTCAGCTCTCTGAGATGATTCTCAAAGTGACCTCTGTGGATGAGGTCAGTTTGCTGGAGGTGTCTGCTCTGCTCCTCCATCTCTATCCTCTCCTTGCGGTGTTTGACTATGGAGGCAACGCGCTCCTCTAGCTGCACTTTGGATCGCTCCAAGCGGAGGGAGACCCCTGAGTGTTCCGCCCTCGCTTTATTTTCCTCTTTGTGCTGAGACTTGAACCTCTGTGAGACTTGAGCCAAGGTGTCGTGACGGATGCGTCGTGACGTTCGACCCTCCTCCATCTTCACTTCCGCCCTGGCGATGTCCTCTTGAAGACGTCGTGCCGTATTGCAGAGCCGTCCCCTCAGCTCACACAGATCCTCCTCCAGCGTTTCTCTCTGTTCCTCCAGTTTTCTATGCTCTTGGATCTCCTCTCCCAGCTGTTCCTCACATCGACCCCGAGAAGCTTCTAGCCCTCTCTCAGTGCTCTCCAGCTGGGCCACGTGACCTGTGAGTTCCCCGTGGCGGACCTGGGCGTCTCGTTTCTTGACATTAACTGCGTCCAGCTCCTTCCTCCTGCTGTTGTTCACGTGCATCTGCTGCTGAACGTCCTCCATGATGCGCTCCAGCTCTCTGCACAGGTCGTCTTTCCTCCCGGCCAACGCTCGTCTCTGCAGCGTCACTTCCTCCTGTGCTGTTAACTTCCTCTGTTGGACATCAGCCACGCAGGACTCCAGCTCTTCCACCTGTTCCCGCGTCTTCCTCAGCTGATTCTGCAAATCAAACTTCTGATCTATTTGACAGTTCAGAGCTGCCACCTCCCCCTCGTGCCGGGCCCTCGCCTCATCTCTCTCGGGCCCCAGAAGTTCGTTTTGACGCAGAAGCACTTCCTGCCTCTCCGCCACGTCTTCCTGTCGTTGTGAGACAGCCTTGAGGTCCCCACTCAGCTGCTCTATCTCCTCGGCGTTGTTCTCTCGGGCTGCTGCTACATCTGCCATTATAACTCGACTCATTTGTTCCCGGACGTTAAGGATCTGGTGTCTCAGCTTGCTGTTCTCTATGGTTTCCACCTCTAGCTGCTCGTGGGCAACACGCCTGGCTGCCTCCAGCTCTGACACAGCAGCTGCCACCTCCGACAAATGGAGACTGGCCTCGGGGACGAACCGGTGTCCTTCGTCTCTCAACTCCTTGTCCAGCTCCTTTAAATGACCCAAAGCGACCAGGACAGCTGGGAAGTCTGGGACCAAACAGGAAGCCATTTTCTCGTCGCCTGTAGGTATTTTGTTTGTTTGTTGTGCCCTTAGGTCCGCCCCTTAACCCCACTGCTCGACTTGTGAGTCTGTCACCATAACAACAGCTTTTCAACCGCAGCATGCTACGGCAAGCCAGAAAGACCACGGCGCGTTTGTAAAGCGGCCCGCCGGATTGAAAGCTAAATGTATCGCGTAAAAGGAAGAAGTGTGTGTCACAGAGGACGTGAATGTGTGTGTGACGAGCTAAAGCGCGTCACAGCCGAACAGGAGCCCAGTGACCTTCGTTTTTGGAGCGTAAACTAACCTTTTATAAGACATGTCCTGTTCTTGTAGGACGATTCAGTCTGGCTGGAAAAATAGTGCGCCATTAATGTGGAAGAATACCAATTTTTACCTGAAAGCTGCGGACGGAGGCCCAGAGCGGACAGTCGGTGTTCCTCTCGCTTTGTGGGAGATGAAAACACTTCTGACGTACCTGAGATGGAGCTAATGGCAAACTGTGGTGGGTGGCACTGAAGGCTGCTCGACCTCCAGCTACAGCGTTGCCAGGTTGGACATTTTTAAGTAAAATTAAAATATCGTTTGAAACTGGTTGCTTTATTGACTGTAACATTGTTGCTTTAACGTAAACATGTAACCTTTGCTGTCTTAAAGTCATTTTAGTTTAAATGTGTGTTTTAATTGCCCTGTGAACAACAAATTACATCTAAAAAAAATAAATAATGACAGATAAAATTCCAATACAAGATAACTGCTTTAGTGCTGAGTGCTGAACATATTTGTTTATGAAGAAATTGCAGGGAACTGTAAACGGCAGTGACACACGAATAGTATCAAAAGCACAAAGCTATGAAAATGAATGAACGCTTTAATTTTCGGTACGCTTGGCTGATATTTGGGCTGATATCATTCACACTGTGCAAGATCTGGCAACCCACCTCGTCGCAGTCTGTTGTCGTCTGTTCAAAATTGAAGACGCACAATAGCATAGAAACAGATTGTATAGAACACACACCACCAGTTCAATGACTTCTTATTGTAAAAGCCAACGAGGGTATTGGGCTCCAACAACATAACGTCAGCATTAACGTGCAGGTAATTATGACGACTCTTGAACTGATTTCTGTAATATACTTCCGTGTGTTGAAATAAGTTTAAATCCCTTTAAAACCCTTGGGAGCATCGTTTCTATACCGCATGTCTGCAGCAGAGTCACACTCTTGTTGCGGTCGCAGGTCTAGTCAGGCAACTGAAACATGGATCTGGTCGTCAAACCGAGGAGCAAGTCTTCAGTGTGGCAATATTTTGGCTTGAAAGCAGATGAAAGGGGTCGACCGGTGAACACACGAGAGGTAATTTGCCGGTTATGCCGAAAAATAGTGCTTTCAAAAGGTGGAAATACAACGAATTTAAGAAGGCACCTGAAACGCCGTCACCGCGTTGAATGTTTGGACCGCCAGTCCTCCACGACCACCGGAGCTCTCATTGAGTCCCAAGGTAATGTACGTTTTTCACTGCAACAACTGTCGAGCGATCAAAACACGTTTGCTTCTGCGCGCGTTAAGTAGCTGCAATCGCGCCCTCAAAGCTCCTAGTTTAGATTTAGTTTAGATTAGTTTTATTTTTTTTCCCCAAGATTAATTGAATCACTTATCTCCTTTCTCTCTCTGCAGGTGTTAAATGCAACCAGGAAGAGTTCTTTGAGGATGAACCTTTGCTCCAGACTCCCTCAAACCAGAGCTATTATATCCCAGATGCAGTGCTGCCCCCGGGGGAGCCGTGGCTCCACAGCGGGCCCTGTCGGGCGTTGCTATCCCTGCCCGCCTGCCTGTGCCTGTGCAAAGAGGAGAGCCCTGGAATGTCTGGCCCAGGTTCATCTAGTGACCGGCAGATGGAAGTGATGAAAGTGTACGCCAAGTGTCACCTGCAGCAGAGGTTAATGTTCGGGCCATTTGTTGGTGAAGAGTGTAGAGGAGAAATGCCAGCAGATCTCAGATGTGCCTGGGCTGTGAGTAGATACATCTGAACTCAAGTCATTCAACCGTGTTACTTCTCTGACACCTCCTGCTTAAATCACAAAAAGTTAGAAGGATGGTGATCGTATGTGCGGTATTTTATGCCTAATATCGTATTAATGCTGATAGAATTTGTCATTAAAATCTGTGACTTCTGCAGATCAGGGATGATGCCTCTTTCATGTATATTGATGCCTCAGATGAAAACAAAGCTAACTGGATGAGGTGAGCAGTTTGTCATTACTCAATCCAACACTGTTTCATATTATCTTGACCATTAGTGGCATTGAACAGGACTTCATTGGTATTTGTTTCAGGTATGTGACATATACGGGTCGTGAGGGAGAACACAACTTGGTGGTGTTCCAGGTTTACCGTCAGATCTTCTACAAAGTGTCTCGGCCCATCACAGAGGGAGCAGAGCTCAAGGTTTGGATTGGCAAGGATTATGCCAGCCTGCTTGGCCTGGAGATGGGTGAGTCCTGTCAACTTTGGTTCTTTACTTCTCGCTTAAATTGACGCTTCATCCAAATGACGTATTAATCTATCATTTGTGTGTACATTTACTTAAAACTATTATTGTTACTATTATTATTAAGGTCTTAAGCTCGACTAATTCCTGGTAATTTTTTTTGGGGGGGGTGTTGGGAAATGTAGGTGAGAATGTGAAGTGTGATTTTGGGGACAAGGAGACGATCCTGCGGGTCTTACAGGACATCCAGGTGGTCACCCTCCCAGAGCCCAGCAGCTCCTCCCTTTGGTCAGACAACAGCCAATCACAGAGCCCCACGCCTGTCATCAGTGACGTGACGACCGTGACGCACCCAGATGCCTGCAGCGACTCGGGCATGACCTCTGCTCCCGCCTCAGCCTCCTCCTCCCTGGTCTATGTCCCGTCCCCCGCCGGTCAGCACACTGACAGGTACGATTTCATGCCCGGAACAGAGAAGTTGCTCACTTACCAGTGCGTCTCCCCACACAACCCATGGTACTTTTTTGGTTTCGAGCCAAACGCAGCCGGGCGGCCAGTGGACCGCAGCGCTGCGGTGTGTAAGCTGTGCGGGGAGCGTGTTTGCTGTGGAGGAGGCGTCAAAGACATCCAGAGCCACCTCACCATCAAACACCGCATCAGAACGCCGGACAGCAACAGAGATCGGACACCTGGTAACTAAAGCTCTCTACTTCCTGTCAAACGGACATTTAAATCAAATCAAAGAAACTTTTATTTGATGTGTAATCAAACCCACACTGTAATATTATTATTCACACCAGCATGTTCACATATGGAAACACCAAATTAGCTCATTGATGATTTATACCTTCTTTTTAAACAGGTCAAAAATCCCAGTCACTGATGGTTAGCAGCGACCAAGTTAGCACCGTCCCGCTCGCCTTGGCTGCTCAAGTGAACGACGTCATCGCCAACTTTCTCATCATGGACCTTCAGCCTCCAGCTCTGGTAGAAGGTGAAGGCTTCAAACAGCTCATCCGCTCCATGTCGCCCTCCCACAAGACTTTGCCGTCTTCTTGGCAGCTTGAGGACCTCCTGAAAGACCACCACACCCGAGGCAAGGCCGGCTTGGCTCAAGTGCTGAGGAGCAAAAGGAGGAGCTGGGAAAATGAGGCGATATCTGACTACACCGCGCCCATCGAGTTTGAGCCGAGGAGTCGCGGGTTGCCCTCCGGCTGCTGCAAGGACCTTCCCCATTTTGTCACTTTGAGCGCAGATGTTTGGTTCCACAACTGGCAGAGTAACACCGACAAGTACGTCACACTCTGGGCACATTACGTTGACACTAGCTTTTGTTTTCAGAACTTCGCCCTGACAACCAAAAGACTGACTGGAAACGGCAATGTAGGAGCAGTGGAAGCCCAAGTGACAGTCATGGCTCAGGAGTGGGGAATCTCCCAACCCAATTTAATCCTGCTCGGAGGGGAGGGAAGAGAAAAGATCGGGTCGGGACCAATAAAGAGAGAGAGTGGAGAGGCCGCAGGAACCACGCCGCACCCAATTTCTACGACATTTCTCGAGAAGGAAGACTCTGATGAGCCACAGGAGGTAGATCACGCTCGTTCTAGTGACGGTCTACCATCTGTGCCATGTTTCTTCAGTGCTGTGCGGGGCTGCATCCAGGAAGTGATGTCTCATTCCGTCATCTCCAAAACCCTCAAACGTTTACAAAGTATGCTGTCAACAGTAGACCTGCTGCATGCTCAGAACAAGAGTCCATATCAACACCAGGCCCAGAATCTGTCACAAACCGCCACAAGGCAGGAACAGGCTGAGCTGCAGTCATGGGCTCACACTCCGCCCATGTGGAATAAGCTTTACCCTCTGCTGAACACGCTCATCAAACACAAAAGTCTTTTCTGTGATATTGTAAAAGAGGAAAAAGATGAGGGCTCTTGGAACCAGGACACCACCTGTTCAATCTGTCCAGAGTTCACTTCATCTGGCAGCTCCTGTGCAAACTCCACCTCCAACGCGTCGGGAGGGCTCCTCGCTCCCCTGCGATCTGAATGGAAGCTTCTGGAGGAACTCTGTCTGGTCCTCAAACCTTTGGATGTGGCTTGTCGCGCGCTAGCCAAAGAGGCCTTCCCGCGCCTCTCCCTCATCAAGCCCATCCTCACAGGGCTGCTCTCCCGCCACCTCGTGATCCGGCCAGGAGACTCTACACCCGTCCTGAAGGAAGTGAAGAAGATGATGAGGCGAAACTTGGCGAGTTGCTACGACAACCCTATTGTGAACAGGGCTCTGTGTGTGGCCTGCTCCCTCGACCCCCAGTTCCACGGGCTGGGATTCATGGGGGAGAAGGTGAGTTGAAATTAAAGGGTTCCTGTTTAGGTATAGGTTGTAATCTTTTTCCCCCCTGAATATGTCGTGTGACTCCTGAGTTTCACTGGCTAAATCTGATTGTTCTCTTGATTTTTAAAGGAGCAGACAGCAACTTTTGATTGGCTGAAGAAGGAGGCAGTTAGGATAGTTAAGGAGGACAGGAGGAGGAATCAAGTCCTCCAGAACCAAACCCTGAATAAGAGAAGCCCGTCCCCTGGGTCTCCAGAATCAAAGAGTGACCTTCTTCTTCGGAGCAAACGTCTCAAAGAGTCACAACCAGTTGACTTCAGAGGGCTTGACCATGTGGAAGATGAAGACAGCGACCTGGGAGAAGGAGAAGACACTGAGCGGACATGTCCCGGCTCACAGAGTGGGCTCTCCGACATGGAGTTCCTGCTAGGAGACCTGTTTTGCTCCACCTCCCGGAGCAGGCAAAGCTCTGTGGAAGAGTCCGTTGACGTTGAGGTGTCCATCTACAGGGCCGACAAAGGGGTTCCACTGGGGGTGGAGCCCCTGCAGTGGTGGCGGACCAAAGCAGTGCAGTTCCCTCTGCTGGCCACAGTGGCTCGGGCCTACCTGGCTGCCCCAGCAGTGGCAGGTAACGCTGCACTGGACTTTGCCCATGAAGGACCAGGAGCTACAGGCAGGAAGAGAGCCAACATTCCACCAGAAACTTTAGACGCAATCTTGTTTCTGCATCATAACAACTTAACGGGCACTGACTTTAGGCAAACGCCACATGGGAATGATGACAGGAACAGTGGGCTCGAGAAGTTCCCATGAAAGAAGAAACAACGTGTTTAACCCTGCTGAACACGATTCAAATCCTCATCTTAAACCCAAACACTATATGCAAATGATCCCTTTGCTAAACAGTGAAATATCAACCAACCGGTAAAAAATACATTATTCTTACCCCGTCTATCTGAACAGTAGAGATCAAAGCAGAGACAAATCGGGTTCAACTAAATGCCCAATTTCCTACATTGTGTCATTGAATGAGCAATTCAGCAGAAGAATGGCCGCCCTGCTTTTCATTTGTCCTTATGTGTTTCCTTTTCTGTGTCCTCGTCCAGCGGGAACAAAACCCCTGCCAGACTTGAATATTGTCAATCACTTCCTCTCCTTACACAAACCCTTCTGTTACTGCCATCAATCTCAAACTTGGGACTTTGCAGATACTTACTGTAACATGTGTGTTGACATGATGAATGATTCTTAAAATACCCAATAACATTAAGGCAATGTTGTGTTAAACTGATCCATTTAAAGATTCACATTAAATTGTGTTTTTTATTGTCATTCTGTGTTATAAAAGTATCAGTCATGTACCTTTTTAAATTCATATTTGATGCCAATTACAATAACACACAGTATTTTGTTTTTTATTGAAGCAAACATTTGACATGACTGTACGCATACAGTTATGGGACATTTTGGAGAATGTTTTGTAAACAGAAAGAAGGGGAAAAGGAGAGAGAGAGCTAGAGAGAAGGAAAAAAAGGTTGTATTATTTTTGTTGTTGTTTAACTTTTCTTCAAAGTCCCTAAGGTAAAATAGGCAATATGAGGTACAAGTAGATAAGAGACAGGTAGGTAGAGACACAGTATTTTGGATAATGTATTGAATAGAAACAGTAATGCATGTTTATATAGTATATAGTAAGCGACGGAATGAAAACAGATTCTTGTCACACAGTCATTCCACAGTGTCAATGAGCAACATCCACATTTATGGCAGAATGACAAGACAGAGGGAATTTTACATCCTTAAACCAGCAGTGGGCAAGTCTCTCTCCTCAGGAATTACATTCATTTTGCCCACAATGGATCCTGATGTGGACACCAGACGCTGACTCTGCTTCTCAAACTTGAGCGCACCTCTGACTGTGACTGTAGTATGCAGTGGACCTTGTCACTGCTGCTGCTGAGGCAGCAAAGGTACTGTATGTTCGCTCATGGGGGAGCTGTTTCCCATCATGCTCTCTCTCCCTTCCAGATATTTCTGCTGCTCAGTCTCTTGCCTCCCCTGCTGATAAGATATTATGGTGGCAGTCAGGTGCTTCTCTTATTTCAGCCAGAAGGGAGAAAATAAAGTCTACTCAGAACCATACATTCAACTTGTTCATTTAATGTGATCAAATGTGATAATGATGCCCAGCAACTAATCCAGTTTAATTAAACAACTATTCAGACTTGTCAAGCAGCATATTTAAGGGTAGCTGCTGTTTGTGGGAACGTCACATGATGCTGTGTGCAATCACTGTAGATTCAACTTGTCTTAACTTCCCTTTTCAATTTGAAAATGAACAAAAATCACACAGACATATGAGTCTGTGTTCAAATCATGACTCCATGGTCATAAACCATGCTGGGAATACAAGATACATTTAATTTGTAATGGATTTTTGCCTAAAACTTCACTTGTGATGACTGATGCATGAACATCTGTGAATCATTTAAATCTGACTGGCAATGTCAACATTGCACATTATTACATATTATTGGTATTAAATTGACAAAGTATTCAAATACACTGGCGTGTGGAACACAATGATTGCAGCTTGCAAATTAAAGATAATTCAATTTATATGTATCTACTAGATCAGATTTAGATTACAACTAGATGTTTCTGTTGTGTTTCCAGTTACTTTCATATTGGATAAGATCAGCATGATGTCCCCTCTTGCTTATATACTTCCTGCTCAGCCATTCTCTGAGTGGTCATGTTCTTGTGGTGGAGGTAGAGATGGACAGGATGAGTAAAGGTGAAGAGAGACATTAAGGTCACCACTACATACACCTGAGGCAGAGGGAGAGAGAGTAAGTTTACAATATCTGCAACATGTAAAGTGATTGATCCCACCAGTGCTGGACACTCACATAGAGGGGATCCCCGTGTAGCTGGTGCTGGATGAGGTTCAGCAATTGAAACTGGAGCAGCAGCACCAAAGCAGTTATTGATATCGCCACCCCTGATAACTTCCCAAAATGAGATATCGGGAAGCTACATGAGAAGGAGAGGAGAGGAGCGGAGAGGAGAAGAGAGGAGAGGAGAAGAGAGTGGCATATTGAAATCAGGTATGAGAACTTAACATTTCATTCAATCGGGTGTATAGGCGCATTACAGGGGTTACATTAGGGGGTGGAGTAGCAAGTGTTAACCTATAAAATCATTAGGTGTATTGTCAAGTTGGAAGCAACGTTTCGTGTTTTACCACATTCCAGGATGCAGAGAAGTACATTTGCATTTAAGAGAGCGCGATTGAACCCCTTTACCTCCTCCAGGCAACAGAACTTCATTCTGAGGATTTCACAGTGCAGCTAGTGCCAAACACTCTCTAAGATACAACATGACAATAGTGACCAGATGTGTATGTTACTCAGTCGGTAGTAAGAAAAAAGACACTAAAGCCACAAGGGTGACAAGTGAAGAGACAATTCAGCTCAGACAGAGCTGTGGAGAAGGTATTTTAACAAGGATTTGTGATGAATGTACTTTATTTATAAAGGATTAAACACTAGGTGTGAACATACGTAATGCTGACAAAACTTTGGTGTCCTCCATAAAAGCAGGTGCTGTTGATAACTTGTAGGAAGAAGGTGAGGTACTGCAGAGGGAGGATGGGACAGGAGAAACACACACAGAACAGCAAACACTGTGAGGAGGTAAAGAAGAAGGCGAGCGAGGTGGCGCGCAGTTGTGCTTCATGTGGGGTCTCACCTATAAAAGAGGGAGAAGCATGATGATAGTGGGAATGATGTAAGTGCATTGTGACATCTGTGAGCCTCCCTGGGAGTTAATATATCATACAATGTGTTCAAGAAGTCTTCTAATCAAAAGCACAATTGACATTTATGTGCTTTACATTTCTGTATGCTTGTGCAGGAGAGGTTTGACTGTCTCTACGTGTCATTGCTGTGATTGGTGGCCTGTCTGGGTGTAACCTGCCTTCCAACCAATGACAGACATCCATAGATCCTGTAAATTCTGTATGTACCCCATGACATCATTGCAAGTTCAACAACAATAGTAGGGATAATAGGGAGGCAGTAGCTCAGTCGGTAGAGGTTCCGCTTGGGAACCAGAGGGTCGCCGGTTCGAGTCCCTGCCGAGGTGCCCCTGAGCAAGGCACTGAACCCTTAATTGCTCCGCCCTCTGTAATGGGTGGTAATGTAATGTAAGTTGCATTGGATAAAAGCGTCGGCTAAATGATCGTAATGTAATGTAATATATAACACAACCTTCCTCCTCTCTCTCCTCTTCCCCCTCTTTCTATATAAAAAAATTCCCTACACCTGTATGTACAATATCTGCTTCAATTAAAACAAATTGCAAAAAAAAGACATCCATAGATAGAGTGATAGATGGTTTACATCATAGTAATGTGACATATGATTCAACAAGCTACCAGTCAAATAGTTGTTTGTGTTAAACAATGAAAATGTTGCTGTCTACTACTCACCAGGAGCCAGAGGCTTGTGCTTGTGTCTGTCCATAATGTAGCTGTTCAAGGGAGCAAGCACCACGCCGAAAATCTGGATGACGCCATATACATTAGTGTAGTGGCTCACTGGTGGAAGAAACCAACAGAGTGGAAGAAACATGGTCATCTATCTATCCATCCATCCATTGATATGTAAGAGTCAAGAGCAGCAATATACACGACTGTAAAAACACTGGCAGCAGCAAGAGTGATGAGCGTGATGGTGGATGTCGTCTAAAAACTTGATGATGACACTGGAGCTGTGTGTGGCCACGTGAACAAGACCTGACTACACAGCCCTGATGGGTCAGCTCAGAGGAGGTGAGGTAACCCATTATCACCACCCGTCAGGAAGTCCAGGATCCAGTTATAAAAGAGAGCTGTAAATGTGTTGAATGCTGTAGTCTATATCATCTTGATCTACAGTATATGCTTCCTTATCCAGGTGCAGTCGGACAGGATGGTTTCTTTGGCTATGGGTTCCTCGCTCCAGCATTAAACACGGTTTGCCTGTTTAAGACATTGTCTGTAGGTTGGGATGACAACAAAGGGGGTGGTATCTGCCTTACCAAAGGCAGGGGAGGGGTTAATAGCTGTCTCAGGATTGAGAACACCAATGGTCAAGTCTGATCACCGCGTGTAGAAAAAAAGTTAAATTTAGCAATTTAAACACAATATAAACATAGGGAAAAATTTACAAAGTTTACAGATGTGGCAATGCACCGTTCTGTGTAACAGGTTCTGGTGCATGTGGTCCCAGGAAGCAGTTATAAAGTCTGACTGCAGTCAGCAAATTCAGGGATTTGGGGTGGATCAGTCAGTCACTGAAGGAGCTGCCCAGTGCTGTGATGGTGTCCTGCAGAGGGTGGGATGTATGTAAGTATGGTGTTTAAAGCACTGGCGAAATCAAAGAACATGATTCTCACAGTGCAGCCAGGCTTTTCCAGGTGAGAAAGGGCTCTGTGTGGGAGGAAGATGATGGCGTCATCCACCCCGATGCCTGGCTGGTAGGCGAACAGCAACGGGTCCATGGATGGTCTCACTGGGGGGCGGAGATGAGCAAGGACCCAGCCGCCCATCATTCATCATTGGGGCATGGATGGCCGGAGCCTCAGTCACCAAAATGCACTGGCTTAGATGGTAACAGTGACTCAAGTGACCAATGACCCTGCACCCCCTCTGTAGTGCATGTGTTTGTGTGTGTGATATGCAGGGGGTGCAAGACAAATATCAATTGTATGTGATTGCTGTGAATTGCATGCAAAATTACTAGATTACTTAAATCTTAAAGTGAAAATGGCACTATAGGAACGAGATCAGCAATTTGGGTTGAAAACTGTCAAAAGCGCATATCCGCAGTGTGATGCTCCCTCTGCATTAGTGTGATATGTGAGGAATGATAACTGTGCATATATAGTGCTTTTATCCAAAGTGCTATACAATAACCTGACATTCATCCATTCATATACTGATGGCAGAGACACACAATGCAAGGAGCAGAATTGTGCTGTTCGTTCGAAACGTGTCAAATCTTCAGTCGCCTTGATTTCAAAGTTAAGTCTCGAGGTCTAGAAATATAAAAGAGATATTAATAACTTAAAATTAAGTTAATGGTATACAGATCTTCGTTATGATAGGGAAAATTAGGTGACCAGAGGTGGTTGCATGATCTGTTTTTTAAATGAAACATATGGCTACTTTAGTATCAAAAGCCACCATGCAAGGCACATACAAAGTAATGAGCTTTTATCTGTAACACCATGAACGTAACCTTTACTGTGCAGAAAACGGTGTTTCTCACCTATGTTTAGATCATTTTGGGCTAGCCGGGTCAACGAGAGGTTGACTGTGGACAGGTAGATGGATTGACAGAAGATAGTGATGATCACCCACAGCAAGTGCCACAGGAAGAGCCAGGACAGCACACAGCTCCGGAAACTGGCCACTGGAAGAAATGATGAGGGAATATCATCCTCCACACTAATGGACCTGCACAGGTGTGTGTCAAACTTCTTCATTGTATATTGTATATAAAAACGTTGCTTCATCAGTCATTATCATGATATTTTGTGGAAAACTGTGAATTTCAGATAACGACATGAAGTGCATGAAAATATAAGGTGCATTTGTTTTAAAACCTCCACACATGATGCTTTTCATTCCCTAAAACTGTATATGGTTTTAGATCAATTCAGATCCCAGCTGTGGTCCATCACTGTTTGCTGCCACACCAAGTGATTTATGAATGCTCTGGCCGTGACTTTGGTGGGGGGCAGTGTTTTCCCATTCAAACAGATAAAGTTGGGATTATGAGTGTCATGAGTTTCTAGTTGGTAAATACTGTATGTTTAGTTCTGTTCATATTCTTTCTACCATAATTTCTTTAAATTTCTTTAAATCATAATAGAGGAACAAATAGTGGATTATTTAGGTGATGTGCATTTGCATGAAATACCTTCATTTTGCATGGGCTCATGCAGCACTTTAGCCTTAAAAGTTAAGGGGGAAATCTCGTCCTCTTCTTTCTTCTCCGATTCCCTTTGTGTTTGTTCCTCTTTCATTGTTTCTTCATTCCTGCCACACTCTTCCTCTGCTCTCCCTCTCCTTTCAGTGGGGCAGCTCAACCTATCAAAGCAGACATTGTTAGCGTTCCATTGGCAACAAAAGTATTCTATTGGCAACATGGAATGTGTACAATGAATCCAGGGTGATAGAGTTTACTCTGACCCGTAAGTATACATCTCTGGCAGTGGATAGGGGATTTGTCCTCTTGGCATGAGGAAGATGGTGCGGAGGAGGTGGATGATGCTACACAAGGACAGGAAGAGAAAAGTTGAACTGATAGACACCCCTCTCTCGTGCAGCAACTGAAAAAGAGAACAAGATGCATTGAAGGCAATAGGTTTCTTGGATTTTGTATATTTTCCATTTTTTTTAAATCATTTTATATATACACATTTATCTGTCACCTTTATGAGGAAAGTAACAGCACTGGAGGAGTCAAAGGCTCCAGAGTAAATTGAGATGACTGTGCAGCGATACAAGTCAAACAGGTTCCCCACCTTAAGGGATGACATGTCACAGCAAGGGTTATGTCAGAAATGTACAATTTGTAATGAATTAACATACTGTATACCTGTGCATTCGTGGTGTAGAAGATTGACCCTGATGTAATCAGACAAGACATAGCAGGATACAGCAGCACAGACGATTCTGTTTGTAAAAACAAGAGGAACACAGGCAAAGACACAGGAAGGGAAAGATGACTTTTATCCAGGCACAACTTTGTTGTTGTCACATTTCCAACAAGTAGAGGGTCTGCACAATTCTCTAGATTTCTTATTTCTTATTAAAAACCCAATTTGAAAATTTGAAAATAAAGGCTTTGTGGCAAAAAGACTACAAGGAAAATGTTGATGTGATCATTCCAATCTGTCCAATGTTAATTTCTACCAGTAATAATTCATTTCTGTAAATTAATATTGAGAAGATTGGAGCGTGCAAATCTCTAGAGAAAATTATTCAAAATGTTTCATCTGTTCCTGGAGTGAGAATGTGCAGGAAAATACAGATAGTATCCATATTCCCCATTTTCTTCCTTTAAGCAGGAGTAGAAGTAGTATTTTGTTGTATTTTTTGGCTGTATTATTGTATTTGTACTGCACACCTGGCCATTCAAGGAGAGGGAATCGTTGAATTGCCTCTCCCAAGGTTTCTGACTTTTGACGTTATACATTAATGTTTTGGTGAGGATCCATCTGTTGTGGACACGTAAATCGCCTAGAGACATTGTATGTGATATTGGGCAATACAAATGATTTTGATTGTATTTGATATTGATTTGATCTATCAGAAAGCAACACAAAAAGTCAAATATCTGTCTACATGTGAATGGACGAATTTAATCTGCACCTGGGGAAGTGAAAACAGGATGTCTTTGATGGAGGTTTAAAGATACCTGTATTTGATAGTGTGAAGAGCAGTGTACCACAGATGTACAGAAATCTGGAGAAGGACAATAATGATCAAATTTAAGATTTTCAAAACACATCAGGGTTTTTAATTTAATGGCATCAAGAAGGGAAAAACATGAATTAGGTCCTTGCTGTATCGCCCCCTCTGTGTTGTGTCCCCAACCAGCTCAGTAATTCAGTAATTTCCCTCGGGGGGTAATAAACTTTTATCTTATCTTATCTAAACTATGAGGTAAACATGACTAAAAGCTCCATAGAGCGATATAGATATTGATGAATGCACCTTTGCATTATAAAGTACAGTTTCTGGGATGGTGTACTCACATTCCTATCAACCTGGTTGCCATGGTTCCGTAGTGATCAAAGAAGAATCCAATGGGGAGACGCATGAAATGGTTGAAGAAAAAAGCAGCTGACATGACTCGAGAGAACTGCACATCCTGAAGGCTGCAGTCTGGAATAAGTAAAGAATGAAATTGAAGAATGAAGTTCATGTGCAAATGAATATGCAAATTAAAAACAAGCTTTTAAGTGAATATTGCATGTGTGGTTCATAGGTTCAGGTTTTACCGCTTTCTTAACAAACACTGTGCTCTCAAGAGAGAAAAACTAATGATGATTACAACATTACAATATTCATGCTTACAATATTATATGAATACCTTTGCATTATAAAAGTAACACTAACACATGATTAGAAATAAATGTTATGTAGTTTATCAGTTGTTTTTTGGTGTAGCTATGAAATTGGACCATATGATTGTATTATTGTAGTTCACATAGATTTTGAAATAATAAGATTACTTGTATTAACTCATTAATACTACAGGGAGGCAGTAGTCGAGTGGGTAGAGCTATCGCTTAAGAACCGGAGGGTTGCTGGTTCGAGTCCCTGCCGAGGTGCCCCTGAGCAAGGCACAGAAGTTTTGTCTCAGACTACACAGCACCAAATCATCAATATAGCATAATGATAATAACATATATATATATTGTGTATATTATGCATAGCCATACCTGTGGACACGGTATGATTCTTTCCTGTGACATTTGCACAATGTTCAGCAAAGTAGCCATCCACTTTCAGCACCACAACAAGAGAAGGCCCGCCATAGATTATGCCTGTAAAAAACAAACTCTCTACAAGTCCAGATATTAAAGTCAACCAGCGTTGTACCTTTTGCCTTCCACTGCAGCAGGCTGACATGTCTCCTGTCAACTGCTTGTGCAAATGATCTGGTGCAACATTGTGGACATAGCATTCGCAAAGGGTGGAACCAAATGCTTGTTTCTATTTGGAGGTTGAGGCTAAGGAGCTGTCTCAACAAGCCATTGTAAAACCAGGAAGTCCCGCCCTTTGGTCCAGAGCCAATGGGAACGGGCAAAGGCCGGTAGAATGTTTCCATTTTTGGCAACTTGAAATTATTGTTATTGTTTTGTAGTTGAAATGATCTCGTTTATCTGACTCCATAAGATAAAATATTAGTTTGCTATTGATAATTTAGTCTCAAATCGGTTGATTCTGTACATAGATACGCCAATTGTCTGCTACGAATAAGAAGTTTTGGTTTCGGATCATTCTATCAGTGCGGGAATTCGGGATGAATTTAGTATTGATTCTACGCTCTTATTTACTTTAGGATGATGTTATTTGTTCGAACCGAGAATACTTCCATCTCTAAAGAATTGCTTACTGGCCAGGTAACTAATTCCCTAATGCGTTCCGGTGAAGTTTTGGGTTGCGAGGAGCTGAATAGCGAAATATCCTTCTAAATTTGTCGACGGGCTTCGTCCCCGTTACGTCGGACACAAGTGTGTCTAGTAAGTGATATTTGTCATACCCTTGAACTAGCTCAGAGGCTTCAACTAAACGTGGTCAATAAGCCTTATGTTGTACTTTAACGCAGAGGTTAAATTGACATTGCCACGGACGCGTGTTTTCTAAGGTTTTCTTTTCCTTTGAAATCAGGGACGTAATTCCACAGTAGTCTTGAAAACGTGTTTTAAAAACATATTCTTATTAATCCAGAGGCCGTTCATGCGTATTTTGGCGAGATCTACAGGGAGGCAGTAGCTCAGTGGGTAGAGCCTCCGCTTGGGAACCGGAGGGTTGCCGGTTCAAGCCCCTGCCGAGGTGCCCCTGAGCAAGGCACCGAACCCTCAATTGCTCCCCCCTCTCTGAAGGGTGGTAATGTAATGTAAGTCGCTTTGCATAAAAAAAGCGTCTGCCAAATGCTGGTAATGGAATGAATTTCTCAGACCCCTTTCTCACCAGGTCAGGGGGGCGTGGTGCGCGTAAAGTTCTCCACACCCAATTTAGCTGAATGTTTTCTACTCAGTAACCTCTTTTCGCCCTATAGAATTGTCTGCTTCTCTGCCTTAAGTACAGAGTGGGCAGGAGGTCATAAAATTACTTATTCTTTTGCTGGGGATGTGGCTTGCTGGGTGAGAAGCTATGTGTCCTGTCCTGAGTGCTGCTGTCTGCAAATATGTGCTGCTGTCTAAAACAACTATACAATACAATCTGTATTTCTATAGTAGTCACACATGTAAAATGAAGAGACCTCAGACAGGTCGTCACCAATTGATGGGGCTGTGTGTGGTGTGTGAGTGAAAGCAGTCTATGTGTAGTGAGTGAGTGAGTGAGTGTGTGTATGTGAGCTTAGTGTGTGTGTGTGCCTGTGTGTGTGTGAGACAGACAGAGCCCTTGATGGGCGACGTGTTAACCGTCTTTGTCTCGAAGTTCAGGTAGTTATCCTCCACTTCTAGTCATATGTATGTTTCTTGGGCCTTCTCTGGTGAGTCTACTGAGTGTTGTGTATTTGGCTCAGACGATTTGGAGCCAGTATCTTGAGTGTGAATGTAACCTTATGTCGACCATACAATTCTTATATTTACAATAAATAGATTATATTTTATATCTTACACCATGGTCACCAAGATCAGTGTTCAAGTTGCTACATGCGCTCACACAGAAGAATATATATGTAATTATATAAGACATTATTATTAGAATTGTGATATTTATTCCTAATCGTACCCCCCGGCCTTACTTATTACCCCTTAACCACTAACCTCCTCTTCCCCCTCTTTTTAAATTTGAATGTCATCATTTCCTAGAATATGAATATATTAATAGATATATTCAAAGAATATTAAAGATATTTGAATATTCAGACATATATATATACCATATCAGGTGTTGGAAAGATCCAACTGCAAAAGGAGCATAATGGACTTTCGACTACTTGTGTCTGATTGTGTAAAGCATATTGTATACATTTGAAATGTATAAAATGAGGTCAGCAACGAGGTCTACAAAGTCTGGATGCAAGCTGGCAGATGATGTAACCCGTGTGGTAAAATAAAAGGTAACCTCATACTACATATCACAGGATTACTGTCAGTGACAACATATACATGGGAATGATCCTTCCACGCCAAGTAAAGGCTCAAAACGTGGCTCAGGAGTGGAAGTTACAGCATGTTCATTGGGAAATTAAATTCTCTCTTTTATCAACAAAAAACAAATTTTAGCACAATTGGTTGTCATAGTTGTTAATGGCATCATCATCATGAGTGATGTCACGGTTGTTAATGGCATCATCATCACGAGTGATGTCACGGTTGTTAATGACATCTCATCATGAGTGAAGTCCAGTTCTTCATGACACCATCATGAAATATGTCACAGTTGTTTATGACATCATTGACACACTACATTAAGAGTCATGAATGATGTCATTGCACATGCTATATTACAGGCTGGCTCTAAGACGTTAACAGTGCTTCACCCACATAATTACTGCGTGTGTCCAGACAAGGTAAGTTTCTATTCAGTCTTCAGGGAAGTAGAAGATGTTTACACATGTGGAATGTTGGGGAAATGTTTATGGTTGAGATGTGTTTGAATGATAACTTATTTTCGCCTTTCTTTCTACTTTTCATCTGTGGTAAGTCTTAGTTTAGTCTTAGTCTAACTAAGTCTAGAAGATGTAAATCTGATATAGGATGGAGAAGTAGTAGGTAGAGATAGACCAGATGTTAGGCTTTGTCAGGGCTATAAAGATCTGGTACAAGCCTGGAGAAATTGTCTTTCTCTTCTGCTTTGCATGTAGTGGTACAGAGTAATAAACTGATAATTCTATTCCTGTGAGTCTACGTGGTGAATTGGCTCTAACACTGAGGCCATGGTTCTCTGTCAGAAAATGGTGGAATGTCTTCTCCAAGTGGGGAGTGAGTTCCTGAGTGTCTTGTTCATGAGTGAGGGTAGAATGGAGGCAGCTTGGTGCCACATCTACAGTGATGCGGGCAGAACTAAACTATAAACCGGTTGATATATTTCTAACTTATACAGACAGGACGGGTGATGCTGATTCGCTGAGAATGGTTAGGCAGGGAAAAAGTGTGTGTGAGTGTGGCAGGTGCCTTTGGAGAAGTCTGCACATGTTTAGTAAGAGTATAGCGACATTTATTGGATATTTACGGTACTGCATCACTTTGGAAGGACAAAGCTATCCGTTTACTTGCAGTTGCTCTGGATTGTTGTTTAGACTTTTCTTTTCTTTTTTTTTTTAGATGTGTCTGTTTTCAAAGCAAATTACAATGTGAAATGCAAAGTTCAAAATCATAACGTGGATAGACAATGTACAATGTAAAACAAGGACAAAAGATCAAATTACAAGGTTTGGTGCAGGTTGAAGAGCACACACTTTGATACCAGGAACGCTGGCCAGGTGCTCCAAGTTAGAATTCACATGGTTTCACCCAACTAAGGAAAGCACAAACACATACAACCACAAACAAGGTCCGAGGGAGCTGAGGCTGTAACGTGAGTAAACAAACAAGAATAACTTTGATTGTTGAAGATTTTGCATGATTGAAAAAAACAAAAGCAATTCATTTCATTTAATGTGCCTATGCGATCTGAGTCCAGTAGTAATACAGGAGGTTAAAGCAGTGTTATGTTGTTATTTTAATCTTTTTAAAAATCCGTTTAGATAGAAAATTAGATAAAGGCGTATAATTCCACATGATGGCCACACGGGAGCGACATCACAACGTTTGTAATGAATGGCATTTCATCAATTACAAGAATTTGTATCCCAATTTTTCAAAACCAATAGTATGTGGCCGGGCTTTTAATAGCTTGAAGTTGACAAAACGTTAACACTTTATTGTAGGCTAATTAGTCAGGTAGAAATAAGCTAAATAAATTTCTCACTGCTTCAGGAGAATGGAAAATGACTTTTGTTCAATATGATTTGTTTATGTTGTTTTATTTATTAACTCATACGATCTCAATTCACAATTTCTGTACTACAACAACAACTACTACTACAACTATTCATGATCAGAACTGACAATAAAATAAATTCCAAGGTGCTGTTGTTGCTCGGTAGTTTAATTGCATATTAACTATACCTCCCTGTATGAAAGCGACACAGAATATTCATCATGTCAGCGTTGACATTATATGAATAATAACACGTCAAACGTGTCTCTTATAATATCGAGCGTTATGATCCAGTAGATTTCTCCATGCGCCCTCCTCTTCCCCCCCAGCGGAGAGGAAGGAAGAGAGGAGACAAGTGAACAACAAGCCGAGACACGGAGGCTTGGAAGCTGCATAGGTGGGTGTTTGCTCTGTGTTTCATTGTAACTTTTCGCCCGGCAGTGGACACTTTTATTCGGTCACTTGTATGCGTCCGTCCGCTTTTGCCGAGCTGCTTTTGTTGTTACATCCCAACTCAGTGCGCGGATCGAGCTTTCGATCGTAGCGCAGCGGCGGCGGCGGGTCCCCACTTTGAGCCAGTCGGCTAGGCTAGGCTAGGCTAGGCCTGAATCCAGCTCGCAAACACTTATGGACTTTTAAAAAAACAAGCCAAGTTGTCTCCGGAATCGGTAATGTGTTTGTGTTTTGTGCTTTTCAGAGCGGCTAGTTGTGATTTATTGCCACTGGAGAGAGAAGACGCTTAAAATGTATGACGTTGTTCATTGTAAAGTGTAGCTTTTGTAGGCTCTCTTGGCTAGCGGCAGCAGCTAACCTAGCTAGCACCAGTCGTGAGCTTTGGTGACAAACGCGACTAATCGAGACTGTAAATCTTTGATAGAAGGGAAAAGTCGAACGAAGCTTGTTGTTAAAACTTCACCGACACCGCAGCGGTATCAATAACACTTCCCACGCCGACATAGCAGGTATCTATGGATGCCTTGGTCTTTTTTTATATCAGGGCGATGCTTCACGATACTGTTATAGCTTTCGCTGCCACTTTCAAACTCTGACGGTCGCGCTGTAAACACTTTATGAACATGAAACACGCATTTAGCCCGAACTCGGAGCTTTCAGGACAGGTGAGAGTACACGGAAGTGCCCGACCCGCCCGTCGCGTCACACACCGTAACCGGAGAGTCAAAGTCCAATCTCGGCTCTTATCATTTGACCGTTAATGTGTTTCTTTTGAAACGCCCGTTCGCCATTGACAACCGGGCAGAGCGCTCGAGCTTCACAGGTGATCACGTCAGTCTGTTTGCCTTTGAGTTGTATTCATGTGTCTCTCGTGTGTGTGTGTTTGGTGTTTCTGCAGCTGTCTTTGATGTGGTCAGCCAGGTAGAGGAGTTACACACTCGCACACACTCACAGACACACACATGGTGGTGGAGGACGAAAGCAGAACCTGTTGAGTGGGTCTGCGTGTGTGGGGTGTGGCAAGGTGGCAGGCGGGGTTGTTGTTGCTTCATTATTCAGTCTCTTCTGAAGCAACACACACACCCACACTAACTAATCTCAATTTACAGTGCCAGTGGATGGAGTGTGAACACCGGGCTGACTGTTCTTCGGTGGGATAGTTTTGGATTAGGCTTGAATCTGCTATGAAATCCAGCTGCATACCAATGACCTCCAGACTAACCTGAACCTGAATATTTGCTGTCCTGATGAAGGCTGTTGTGAATCATTGATATCTGTTGATATGATCAGCTGATCAGTCATGGGCATACTTGGCATATTTGCCTCCTAAATGTCCCTGCAGGCATGTCCGTGTGTTGACCTGCCGGAACAGGAGATTGAGGAGATTGAATTTGGGTTTGGACATGCTCTTTGCTCTTTGCTACTTAAGAACCGTCCTCTCTTGAGACGCAGACAGGAGGCGGACCGATCACAAGTTTGACATTTCTTACGCTTGCCTGGGATTTGTTCCGAGGCCGCGTTGTCTGAAGGTGGCCGAGATGTTGCAGCCCAGCCAGTTGTTTTGTCCAGGGTATCATTTGCGCGGCTGTGTAATGACGGGCTGCCAGAGGACACCACGGGTGTGTCCCTCTGACACACGGAAGCTGGGCTTTTCTTGCCTTTGCCCCTCCTCCCCGTTTCAAATTCACCCCTGTCGCTCTTGTAACAGTTACACCTGCAGTCTGTGTTTATACTGTGTGTGTGTGTGTGAATGCCGAGGCCGCCATCCAGACGGGGGTGGAGATGCACTACGCTGCGTGTGATCACATTGAAAGTCAAAGTGCACTGATTTGTAAAGCTGTAAACTGAGCCGCCCTCATAGTCGACGGTTAACTTACTGGCAAGGTTGAGTCAGTCAGAACCTTTATGGTCCCCTTACAGTAATTTAACCTACTGCATTGTTAACCTGTGGTCCCACGAGCACCGTCCTCACTGCTGTCCTCAGGTCATCTGTACACACTGTGGAATGAGGATTTGAAGTTAGATTCATAACTAATGTTTTTATTTATGACGTATTTATATATCTTTGACTTCCGGTGTATCATGTCTGTATCTGAAGTCAATGTGGAGGTGTGTCTACTGTATATTTGACTAGATTTGGAGCTGAGTGACGCTGTCTAAAACAAACAATGTTCCTGATACAACACTTCCGTTACTGTGGTGACATTGTGTGCGTAACTGATGCTACTTTGATGTTTGCTAATATTGAAATTAGGGCTCGACTGTAACCAAGTGTATCAACGAATCTGTTGCTGATCTCAGACAGTTTTTCACCAGAATCTTCATGCTACTCAGACAAACAAAGCTGAAAGTGAGCCAACTCTAGAAAGGAAATACTGTGCTGCTGTGGTGTTGTTTATAAAGGTTGTCTTTACATTGGATGTTGCCGGGGTAAATGTGAGCGTTCTTGTGATACAGATTCATGGTTGTGTCGCTCAGCTGTAGTAAAGACGTTTTTCTTTTCGCCCTTTTTTTGCCCCATGATTTATAGTTGCGTGCACGTTTCCTTCCTGGCTAAGAATAGTAAGTTGGTGTACTGCAGATTAGACAGCTGGCCTTGCTGAGCCCCATGAAAAATCTGGGTGAATGAGCGTGGGTGTGTGTGTGCATGCGCAGCTACCACACTGTACCAAAATTGTAGGCCTACATAGGCCACATAAAGTAAGTGTGTGTGTGTGTGTGTGTGTGTGTGTGTGTGTGTGTGTGTGTGTGTGTGTGTGTGTGTGTGTGTGTGTGTGTGTGTGTGTGTGTGTGTGTGTGTGTGTGTGTGTGTGTGTGTGTGTTTTTCACGGTTTGAAGTCTATGGATGGCAAAGGCGGTAGTTGTTGGATGTGGGCCAAGGTTTGCACACACATACACACACACTCGCACCAAATCTGTATGTGACCATTCAAATGAGGCTGAGTCAGCAAAGCATCCGGCCAAGCCACAACGGCATTTTACCGTGTGTGTGTGTGTGTGTGTGTGTGTGTGTGTGTGTGTGTGTGTGTGTGTGTGTGTGTGTGTGTGTGTGTGTGTGTGTGTGTGTGTGTGTGTGTGTGTGTGTGTGTGTGTGTGTGTGTGTGTGTGTGTGTGTGTGTGTGTGTGTGTGTGTGTGTGTGTGTGTGTGTGTGTGTGTGTGTGTGTGTACGTCTACCACAACCACCAATGACTGAGTTGCTGAAATAGCAATGATAGCGTAGGATAATGGAGGAATTCAGTGCAGTCGGGAACACTCAGTGAGCAGCAGGCAATGGACAGAGTGGCTGCGATGGTGCACTTCATAAAGTTTTCAGTGAACTGTGGACACTAATAGGCCGTCGTATGGACTCGTGCGTCTGTGTGTTTGTGTACAGGTTGGGACCTTAAGTGGCTGGGCTTTGTAAGGCCAGAGCGCTGCCATTAGCAGATAGGATAGAGTGGCGCTGCTAATGGTCTCACCATAGATTAATCAGTAATGTCAGGGCCTTAAGTGGCTGAAGCCATTTCTACCACTCTCACTAAACTGCTCCCTGCCATAAGAATGTTAGAGGGGGAACTCGCACTACTACAGAGGCTGCAGCAGTCTTCTTCTGTGCTTTGCCATCTTAACATAGCAGCTCAAGAACAACTCAGATTGGGTTGTGTTGTTGTGTTGACTTATCTGCTGTGTGCCTTCATTACATCTTAGCCACAATGAAAGGCACAGAGCTTGGATAAACCCACTCCAAATAACGTCAAATCATCATTCAAGTTTGTGTGTATTGTCTGCTAAGGACGAGCTTTGTTGGTTTGTGGTGAGACGTCCCGATTGGTCTCCGAGAAATGAACGGCGCCCACTCTCCCTTCTCAGAACAGCAAAGTCCGGCGAGAGAGACACGGTGCCGGTTGTGAGAGGATGACTGCGGCGAAATGAACGAGTGAAGGGGCCGCCTTGTTAGGACGGCTCCCAACAGCTGGGGCAGGATGGGACACGCTAAATCTCTCCCTGGAATGTCTAGCTGTGTGTGTGTGTGTGTGTGTGTGTGTGTGTGTGTGTGTGTGTGTGTGTGTGTGTGTGTGTGTGTGTGTGTGTGTGTGTGTGTGTGTGTGTGTGTGTGTGTGTGTGTGTGTGTGTGTGTGTGTGTGTGTGTGTGTGTGTGTGTGTGTGTGTGTGTGTGTGTGTGTGTGTGTGTGTGTGTGTGTGTGTGTGTGTGTGTGTGTGTGTGTGTCGTCCGTGAAGGTGTTTTCTAGGGGAAAGTGTAGAAAACAGTGACCGACATGATTATCTCCAGAACGCGCAACTGATTTGTTTGAGTTTTCAAGGATAAAACCCACGTCAATCTTTATTTAGTCTCTGACACACACACACACACACACACACACACACACACTGAGGCAGAGAGGGAGACACACAGATTCTCTCACATAATTCTTTCTCGCACAGATGTCTGCACAGATGTCTGCTAACACTGGCATACTTGCACTCTCAGACTTAATACAGGTCTCATTGTTCACTCAGTCAGGTGTGTGTGTGTCTGTGTCTGTGTGTGTGTGTGTGTTCACGTCCATGTGCCCAGTGGAATGGAGAGCAGATTTGATCTACCCGAGTCACAGTGAACTTTGAAGTTGGAAATGATTTTTGGTTTTGGGGATGAGCCCAGGTTCTTGTGGTTGAGCTTCCAGACAGAGAGTGATGAGGTCGTTCTCCACATTTTGCATTCAAAATATTCTGTTCAGATACATTTTTGGTTGGTGGCGGTTTGTGAGCGCTGATTGTAAGTGAATGAAACAAATGCTACTGCCAGGTTTTGTGACATCTCCATTGATTTCTGTGATTTATTTGTACAATTGATTTCATGTAGCAAACGGATGCAGCCATTGATGTTGTTGTGATTCATCATAACGTTTGAGGGAATAAGATTGATTCACCCATCTAAAGTATTTAAAAGCATTTGACATGCATCTTTTACAATGAAGTGTATCATCAGGTGTTTCCATATTATCCTGTGTTTGTATTCTATGCAGCATGGAGCTCATGGCCATCCTCTTTACCTGTGAAGATTTAGTTTGCCATTGTTTTTAAATGCATACATGTTGGCGTCATATTATCCCATTGCAGTGACTTTCTTTTATGGAATGTATATCTTACATCTGTATCCAGCAAACCTCTCTGTCGTCTCCCTCCGCCCTTTGAGTGGAGAAGTGCTAACAAGCTCCACACCGGAGCTGAAACACGCCGCGATTCTTCCCCTTCGCAGCTCTCACTTTCTATTTTTAAGCCTTTACAGTAAAAAGGTGAAGAAAGGCTCTGACGCTTGTTTTCCTCCCTCCCGTCCTCGTGCTGACGCCCGTCCTGCCTTTAATTAAAACCCAAGTCTGACTTTTATAAATGGATTCTGGAGCCATCAGCTCTTCCTGTTTGTTGCTCTTCTCTTTTTTTATGACTCTGCACTTGCTTCTCTCTTCTCTCAGTTTTTTTTAATCTTCTCTCACTTTGCCTCCCTGCGTCAGCTCCTGCTGCTTCTTTCACCTCAAAGTATCAACCTCATTAGCACTTGTGTGTGTGCGCGTTTGTGTGTGTGTGCGCTGGGTGGAAGCTACCTACTGTGAGACCCATCTGTTTTTATACCTTTGTGCTTTGGTCTCTGTTGATATCTGTTTTATGATTAAATCCCTCAGTTGGTGAAATCTCTCTTCTTGCTTTCTGGTGGTGACCCTGCCCTCTCCTGTCCTCTCCTGTCCTCTCCTGTCCTCTCCTGTCCTCTGATCTGCTCTCAGTGTGTGAATGGAGCAGTGTGCGAGTACGGCCTCCCTGCTGGCCTCCGTGCGGGAGCAGGAGAGGCAGTTTGAGATGCTGAGCCGAGCTCTGGAGGAGGAGCGGCGGTCGTGTGCCGGTACCCTGCCCCGCCCCCTCCCCGCCATGCAGGTAACGCCGAAATGAACCCCACCCCCGCTCATCTCCCCCATTCACACTTCCTCCATCGTCATCTCTCCAGGACTCTCCCAAGTTCCCACCTCACCCGTCGTCATTCCCAAACCATCTCTGTCAACTTGGCTTAACGGCCGAAAACCCTCGGCCGAGCCCGGGGGGTACAAATGCCTCCTCAGTGGGCTTTTAATCAGGCTGGTCTCTTGGAAGTGTCCTGTATGGAATTTAAAAGAAATAAAGAAAATGCCAAGCCTGTCGAGGACGTAATTTGTCCAGCGGTGATCATGCATCATCATCATCATCTCCATCCTCCATAGCTTTCTCAGCCAACTGTCTCATTAAATAACAGCCTTCATCATCATCATCATCTTCATCATCATCATCATCATCATCATCATCCTCCTCCTCCTCCTCCTCCCGTCATCCTCAAGCTTCACGTTGACATCAATCTTCCTCTAACACCCCCATGTCTCTTGGCAGACAGAGAGATGTCTTGTTCTTGTTAGATAGTGATGTCCAGCTTCCTCTGCACCGTCAAGCTGCTTCATTCAGATTTGGTTGGATAGTAACAGAAGACACACCCCCCCTTTGCTGCGGTGGTACAGTAGGTAAAATGTGTCAAAGGTGAAGGCAGACCTGTTTCGTCAGTGCTAAGGATTTGGTAAAACTCTTGATTTCCTTGTCATTAAGTGTGTGTTTTGTATCTGAACCATGTTCCAAGGTTGTTGGTTTACTCACACACCCAGTTAATCTTGCATGAGCCAGTCACCTGATTCACAGGCTGACAAGAGTCTTCATGCTCTTCATTTGCCTCGCAGACACATGCACGCACACACCCATACTCGCTCATTCATTTGCTTCCCTCTCGACATGCTGGTTCACCAGCGTGCGCACAAATAAATGGTCATACACACGGACACATGTATGTAGATGCATACCGGCCCCTGCGGCAGACTCTTCAAAACAGTCAGGCCCTCCCCTCCCCTCCCGCCTCTTCACTTCTTCTTCTTTGACTCCCCGACTCACACCCGTTTAGCAGTCACGTCCCAGGCCCCAGGTAATTGATCGTAATGTAATGTAATGTAATGTAATGTAATTGCAGGAGCCGATAAGCGGCGGGATTGTCTTCTTGTAGGTAGGGTCAGAATGTGTGTAGAGAAAGTGAGAGCGAAAGAGAGAGAAATGTGGCCTGTGCTGGTTCTTATCTCTCTCTCTTGTATGTGTTTACATAGCCCAAAGGCTCCAGCATGCCTTTGCCACTCTCCCAGGCAGCACAACATGACCTCAGTCTTCACTGACAGGTTCCCACACGCTCGCATCTGCCTAGGACTTCCTACTGTTCTCTCAGGTTGCGTGTTTTCCCTTTAAGTCACGCCTGCGTTTCACGTTAACATTCCTGTCTTTTTGATCTTGGCTGTGACGTATTCTACGCAAGAGCCATTTCCTGTTTTAGCGGGCAGGTTTTCATTCGTTGAAGGTAAGAGGCTATTTTAGGTGCGGCAGTAACTTTGGTGAGCACTTCCCCAGCTTGATGCATTCTTTCACCTCCTTTAGTTGTGCAGGCGTAGGGGTCAGTGGAGACGGTGTGTGTGTAGCTGTGGCAGAAATGGTAAAGGCACCACACCCGTGACAGGAGTTTGCAATGCCAGTGTTGTTGGCTTGACACATGATGAAAAGAGGTTTACTTCTGCTTGTTGCTCTGCCGATCATCATCATTCATGCCATTACTCACCAGCTTCCATCTGTGCTCTTCATCTTGATTTCAGTTATTTCACTAATTAATTTGGATGAGTGTGTTTTGTTCAGGTTACTTGACATTTTCAATTAGGGGTCAAGATGTTTGCAAACTGTGTGAGCTGATCTAGAGTGTTGTCTTTAAATACTGATACCTACTTTACTATGACGATTCTATAAAACAAATAAAAACTCCATGCAAGTAATTGGAGCTCAATGCCCATAAAGTCTCACTTTCAATCATTCACTTGCTTGGACACTGGTGTGTTTCCGTCTACATGCACAGAGACGTCCTTGTGATCAACTACTCATGCCCTGCTCCCTGCTTGTTCCTTTCTGTAGAACGGCCGCCATCCTTGTGATGCAGACATAGAGAGGCTCACACTGAACGAAGGTTACATCAACGGGTCACATCACGTAAGCGCCTATCGAAACTCTTCATTCATTTCAGTCCAATCTCATTGGGGAAATTTGTATTTGAGGATTATTCTGATCCGTAGTTCATGATGGAGCCTGGTCAGATGGTGCAGGAGACGTATACAGTGGAGGAAGACCCGCAGCTTTCTCCGCCTGTTATCTCCGTGGAGACAGATGAGGATGGGACCACTCGGCGCACAGAAACCACGGTAACATGAGAACTGAATGGAAACTAGAATCATGAAGTTGAATTTTTGTTATTGGAGTGTGTTGTCTGGCATGATTGTAGCCGGTCTTAATCCCTCATCACCTACTGTTCCCCTTTATGCTGTTTAAGGTAAAGAAAGCAGTAAAGACCACCACCACTCGTACAGTCATCCCCTCCGTGTCAGACACCCTTTCTGTGGATGGCGGGGGTTCAGTGGTCGGGGGCTACACCACGCCTATGGTCTACAGGCCGAGCCCAGGAGGACCGGTGCCCATGGACTACCCCACACACACTGTCCCCCGCAACTACCACTATGGACCCCCAGGGGGCTATGAAGACTACAGAGGTGCCCCTCCCCCTGAGGCTTACGCCAGTCTCAGCAGGGGTGGAAGGATGGACGAACGCTATAGGTATTGGAAATATGGCTTTGAAAAAGGTCATGTTTGTGTTCGTATAGAACATCCGGGTTTCTAGTCACCATCTGTGGCAGAGTATTGGATACCTTTGGTCTGATCCTACCCTCCCTGCCTCTTCTTCTTCCCTTCTCTCCTCGTTTTCCTTTGCTCTCCAAACAACCCGCTCATTCTTTTTTTCCACTCTCTTCAGACCGGTTCACCCAGATGGCTACCGAACGCTGGATCCAAGCTACAGAGCCCACAGCAGGAACCAGCTGGACCCCTATGCTGCTCAACCACAGGTATGTTATTAATGTGCAGCACCTGCACAGGTCAAGTGAGCATTGGGCCTACACTACACTGCTTTTGGTATTTCGCTTGCCTGCTTTTCAGGAGTTGAACAGGATTTCCAAGTGATAAATGTTTAATCAGCCTCTTTATTACGGCAGGTGGCAAATGGATTTTATCATTTTTGGACTTTAAACCCTGTCTTTGTGTAGGTTGGCCGCATGGGAAGTGCTATGGAGCTCTCCTCCATCCCGAGGTATGTCGCAGAGCCATACGGTCTGGAGGATGATCAGCGCAGCATGGGCTATGATGATCCTGATTACGGCATGGGCCACCCCATGCACTTCAGCACTGTGCCTCGTAACCTTGGCTTCCCCCACGGGCCCCCGCGCAGGACAGGGTAAGTCCTGCAGAAATATGTGTTCCTGCTGTGTTGTCTGTAAAGGGTGACACGGATGACATTTACGTTGTGTATGTACTTGATGTGTACAATTGGGTTTATGTGTGTGAAGCCTGCGGTGATGCGGGATCAAAACAAAACTCAGCTGTCTTATGTCCTCGGGTAAAAACCTGTATCTAAGTCTCCTCTACCCCATCCTCAGAAGTTACGAGGGGACTCTGGATGGAGACATGAGTGGTCCAGGGGACATGTACTATTGGGGAGGAGCACCAGTGGCCCACGGCGAAAGAGGAAGCATGGCATCTCTGGACAGCACTCTAAGGAAACCGGCCCCCGGGACCTGGCGTCAGCCGGAACTGCCAGAGGTCATCGCCATGCTCAACTACAGGCTGGACCCAGTCAAGAGCAATGCAGCTGCATATCTGCAACATCTTACTTACAAGAACGATAAAGTAAGAAATCCACACGTGAAAGCAAATAATACGAGCCTGACAGGAATTTTGACAAAATTACAAAAACGCCTGATTCAGACAAAGGTGATTGAATTGAAAATGGGATTCGGGGAGGAAGAGGACACGGCAGCATGTTTCTATGGCACACTTGCATTGCAATGTACCATCTTATAATTTTATTTTAAATTATATTGATGGGTTTTGGGCGTGTTTATTTCTTTTCAAACTATAACTGATCTAAAAATGTAACGTTTTTCTTTGCTTCACTCGATAAAGGCAGGGGAAGTGCAGTGTAGGCTAAACCAGCTCTGTCTTCAAATATGCTGTCTTGGTTCTGTGCTTTGCTTTGTTTACTTATATTATTTGTTTGTCTTTGCATTGTAGTTGGTTTTGTCGTTTATTGTCTTGGGTCATTTCACTGGTCCCTCTGAGATCTGCTTTCGTCTTAGTGGAGTATTTCTACAACAATCACTTGACACAGCGGCACATTAACTGTCCTCTCCTTTTTTCCTTTTTAGGTGAAATCTGACGTGCGTCGCATGAAGGGCATTCCAGCGCTGGTCTCCATGCTGGACAACCCAAACAAAGAGGTCAGTTTCCTGTCTTCCTCACTGCTCTTGCTGAGAGCTTGGTGGCACTTACAGTGCAGCTTAGGGATGCATTTGTTCGGGATACTGAGATCTTTAATTTGCTCTCAGGCAGCTGTTAGGACCCAAAGGACCTGAGATGCCAGATGGTCTTATTAACACTTAAGCAAAATTTCATCACCACAACAAAAGCGGAATAAGTGTTGCTCATTTGGCAGTTTTTAGTCAAAATCCCTGTAGGTCCGCGTCCATATGAGTCCGTGGTTTGTCTATGACTACTTGACTGTATAACCATGTAGTCAAATAAAGGGCCTGCTGTGTCTGTAGTGTGAAAATCCCTGACGCTTCAACAATGTGTACAAACGAGAAATCAGTGCTCCTGTCATAAATCACCTTAATGAGCAGTGTGTGCATCATGGGTGTTACAGGTGCACTATGCGGCCTGCGGTGCGCTGAAGAACATCTCGTACGGCAAAGATCACGACAACAAGATCGCCATCAAGAACTGTGACGGAGTGCCCGCTTTAGTCAGGCTGCTGAGGAAGACCCGTGATCAGGACCTCACCGACACGATCACAGGTCAGAGGAACGTTCACACTCAGACTGTACGTATTTCACTCAATGTTTTCTGGCGGTAACCATAATTGGGATCACGGCTGTTTATAGCGATTTCACTCACTTGTCACTATGATGACCGGCATCTTGCCCGAGTGTCATTTTCCAGGATACACAGCGCAGTGTCTCACATGACAATGTTCTTTCTGAATAAATTCCAGTCTTAGGTCTGCACTCTTACCCTATAACCTTCTCATTAGCATTTCCTTCACTTCTAAATTCTCGCCTGTCCTCTCAGGTACACTGTGGAACCTGTCGTCTCACGACTCTGTGAAAATGGAGATTGTGGACCACGCGCTGCATGCCCTCTCAGATGAAGTGATGGTGCCTCATTCGGGCTGGGAGCGCGGCAGCAACGGCGGAGGAGGGGAGGAAAACTGCAAACCCAGACATCTGGAGTGGGAGACGGCCCTCACCAACACAGCAGGCTGCCTAAGGTTTGTTTTAGATATTAACGGAAAGTTGTACCATATAGTTTTAGGATACACAAGGAAGAAGGCAATGGCTAGTTAAGAGAGAAGACCTTAGGGAATCTGGACGGTAAATGAGGCACATCTGAGAGGTTGGCCCAGGGAATTAGAGAGTTTATAGGGAGGGAGCAAGCGAAGTCGAGGACAGTGGGGCATTGACTTATACAGTGTAAACAGTGTGTACAAGCCTACGGCTGGGTTATCGGTGCATTCCCCTCGGCCAGGCAGTTAATTACAAGGTTCACATGTGGGCCTGGAAAAGTATGTGATCAATTAGGTAACTTAGAAGGTTTACACAGTCGTAGTCGCGGGAGTGGTCTGGACAATATTCTCCCAGTTCATCCCATGACTTTATATTGGAAGTGATCGTCATTGCATGCCGTTGCTGATATTGAAATGAATCCATACCAGTCGATGTTCTGATCACTGAGGTGCTCCAGTTTAGATTAAATTAAATCACATGGGACATTAATCTCGTAATCTAAATGTAAACCAACAATATATAATGTATCTTTCCACCTGCTCAGGTCAGCAGAGGAATTGGGAATAGTACCTCAGTAATAGTAATCAGACCTGCTGATTATACAAAAACAGCCTGAACGATCAAATCCTACAGGCAGTAGTTTGAACTTGTTTATCGAAAAACATTGTCAGTGAGCAATCTGCATATCTAAACAGCCTTCTTTCACTGCTTTTTAATCAGGAGAACTAGCAGGTCTGTTAATACGTTACTTAAAAGGTTATGACAGTGGTGAAAGGTCTAAGACTCTGTCCAGCTCTCTCTCTGCTCGCAGCACTCTCATGTTGTGAAGGAGACCAGTATTCATTTTCACTTTGCACAGACATGGTGTACTGCCAAAGACAATACTGGACATGAGAGTTTTATAAATACTGCAAATGGACAGCCTCTCAGTGTTCTGCAGCATTGCTTTGATTTATTCATTGTTTAGTTTGGTCTAGAAGAGCATAAAAGTCAACTTTCTGAAATGATAAGTGACATCACTGCCCCCTGCTGTCACAGGGACTGTCCTCGTATTGTGTGGGAGGGTGTGTGTGTGTAACCGGGGATAAAGGCCAAGGCTGAATACCACTGTGCACAGTTGTCCTCTTCATGCTCCTTTCTTTGAATTGTTCCGCATCAGTGAAGGAGGGATCTAATGGTTCTCAGTTTGCACCTTGTTAACGCACATCCAGCTTTGTGATCTAGAAAGAGGACTGAGGGAGAGAGGGAAGGAAATTGGTGTGGCGTTGTAACCGGATCGTGCCAAAGAGCACTGTCTTTATAAACCGGAAGATTACCAGGAGTTTCACTCAAACAGCACTCTGGGTTTTGTGCACTGGAATGCTTTTGTAGCCTGGACTCCTCCTCTTCCCTCTAAATCTACTGCCTCATTTATTTCTCTTAACCGTTCACTCTGCTAATCCCTGCTTTTTGTTCTCGTTTCTGCTCTTCTCAACTTTCCGCCCCCTCGAAAGAAATGTGAGTTCGGAGCGGAGCGAGGCCAGGAGGAAGCTGAGAGAGTGCACAGGATTGGTCGATTCGCTCATGTACATCGTCCAGTCCCAGATTGACTGTAAAGATGTGGACAATAAGGTATGTGGAACTCTCGTCTGTTAAATATTAAACCTGTCAGACATTTAGTGACTCTTATCCAGGCTCTATTTCTACATCACTGAAATGAGCAAGCATTGGATGTTGTCCAAGTGGATGTGTGAATGATAATACAAGAGGAAGTGCTTGGATAATCATACTGAAAGGGGTGTGTTGAGCGAGGATGTTGTGCATTATGGTGAAGGTGATGTAATATGCTGAAATTAAGTTTAACTTTCAGGAGACTCCTAACTTTATTTCCCTCTCTCTTTCCGCAGTTGATAGAGAACAGTGTGTGTCTGCTGCGGAACCTGTCCTATCATGTGCATCGCGAAATCCCCGGCTGTGAGCGCTTCCAGGAGGCCGCGCCCATCAACCAGGGCCCCGCCCCCTCCACCCAGAAGGGCGGCTGCTTCAGCTCCCGCAAGGGCAAAGGTCCGTGCAAAAGAGAGCTGTGTGTTTACTCAGTCGATAGGAGGCACATTTAGGATTGCAGTGATGTCACTGTTGAAACCAGTGTCTCAGTGGTACTAGTGGACTGATACTCACACACACTCACACACACACAACAGCACATACAGGAATGTCAGCTATTTTCCCAATTCAAAGAATGCTCATCATCTCCAACTGCACTTGTTTGTATGTCACTGAGCACACTGATTTATTTCTTTTAATCTTCTATACTCTTGGTTGTTTTTTGGTTTTGCCAAGGTCATTACAGCCACAACATTAAAACCACTGACAGGTGAACTGATTCTGTGGCACCTTTCAAGGGGTGGGCTAGTTTAGGCAGCAAGTAAACAGTCAGTTCTCAAAGTTGATGTCTTGAAAGCAGGAAAATGAGCGTGTAAAGATCTGAGTGGTCAGTACCTACCTAAAGTGGTTCAAGGAAGGACAGCCGATGAACCAGCAACAGGGTCATGGGCTCATGATCAGAAGAAGTTGGCTATGATAGACCGAACACACAGTGCATGGCTGTGTTAGCCCAGGGTGCCCACGCTGAGCCCTGTCCACAGCCAAAAGAGCCAACAATGGGTACGTGAGCGTTGGCACTGGGACATGGAGCAATGGAAGAAGGTGGTCTGGTCTGATGAATCACGTTTGTGCGTTGTTTGCCTGCGGAAGAGGATGCACTATGGGAAGAAGGGAAGCCGACGGGGGCTGTGTGAGGATCTGGGCAATGTTCTGCTGGGAAACCTTGTGTCCTGGCATTCATCTGGATATTACAGAAATTGATCCGGATAGGTTTGCGGAGCGTAACAAAGAGTTCAAAGTGCTGCAATCCAATCTGATCCAATCCATTGAGGCCCCACCTCGCAAATGTACAGGACTTAAAGGTTCTGCTGCTAACATCTTCATGCCAGATAACACAGGACACCTTCAGAGGTCTTGAGGAGTCGGTGCCATATTGGCAGCACGAGAGGGACCTACGCAATATTAGGCCTGTGGTTTTAAGGTTGTGGCTGGTGGCACAGCAGCATTTTCTACATACAGATTACACAAGTTTGCTGTAATGCGGTTGTTTATACATGCTAAGAGATGATTGTATTCATGTTGACATAATAGAAGATTTCAAACAGTCTTACATCAAAATAACAGTTGAATAAGAAAGGTCCTACAGAAGAGCATCCAGTAGCCAGGATGTGAACGATATGAAATGGAAACACATGCCAGTGTGTCCTTAAACGTGGTTCACCCTGCACCTTTACTTTCATTCCCGGCATGTCTCATTGCTGCTCCTGTCTGTGCGGTGGCAGAGCTGCAATCGGGATGCGAGCGGATGTTCACAGGGTTGTTGCTCCGTTATGGCTCCTTTCCTCTTACTTAAATGCTCTCTCTTCCTCCTGTCCTTTGCCATTCTCCTCTCCCTCTTCCTCCCATGTTTCCCTCTCCTTTCTCCCGTCTCCATCCTTCTCTCTCTCTCTCCCCTCTTTTGCGCGGGGCTACAGATGAGTGGTTTTCCAAAGGTAAGCTCTTGCTTCTGTATCACCTGCACTTTGCTTTTGCTGCCTGCTCCCGTAGTTTGTTTTAAAGCGATCCGTAGCAGAAGCTGTAGATTAGCAGTAGACTAGCTGAGCTAACTGGTTTGGGTAACTTGTCTTACTAACGTGCACAACAATCTCACTCTCTGTCATCGAGGTATGGTGACGCACTCAGAGCATGTAGTAGTATTAGGTCAGTGTGTGTCTCTCCCTCACCGTACTCGTCTAACCAATTTAGAGCGTATTGACTTAACAGTGGCGCTAGATGCCAGTAATAAACAAAGTCCAGGCTATTTGGTGCGTTTCTAATGCTGTAATATTGATTGGTTCTAGGCAGGAAAGATGAGGATGCAGCTGCAGACATAATAGACATTCCAAAGAGGACTGCACCTGCCAAAGGTAACTATCAGCCAAAGCCTCACACAATTCACCTCTTTATGCGGGGCGATGAAAAGGTGTTTGTAACCTTTAAACCTCTTCCTCACCCTTTTGTCCTTTTGAAATAATCATCCGCCCGGCGTTCTCCCCCCCTCTCCTCTAGGTTACGAGCTGTTGTACCAGCCAGAGGTGGTGCGTATTTACACCTCCCTGCTGAGGGAGTCCAAGAACCCCACTGTGCTGGAAGCCTCAGCCGGAGCCGTTCAGAACCTGTGTGCCGGGCGCTGGACCGTAAGTCGGGCCCTGCGGAGCTGCTATCCGCCGTCGTCATATTTCATTTCATAACACCGACTCTCCATGTGCTGAGTAAACACGCCTGCTGAACGCCTGGGATCTGCGCAAATGTTAACCTTAGAGTTTTGCAGACACAGGCACAGACACTTTCTCTCCTAACTACTTGGTCAAAATCAGAGAATGTATAGAATCATTCCATATTTTGTCATTCTAACTGCAGTTTTTGACATTGAAACCATTTGTTAGATGAAGCGACATAGAATTCATGAATAATATGTTTACATTGTGCCTTCCTAAGTTCTTTTCATACATATTACCATTCAGCTGATGCTAATGCTAATGCCCCCTCCCTGCCTTATGTTAGCAACTTCTTAAAGGACCCTAATTTAAAAACGAACGCCTGTCTCTGTGTAGTATGGCCGATATATCCGTGCCCTGCTGCGTCAGGAGAAGGGCCTTCCCATGATGACCGAGCTACTGGCCCATGGCAACGACCGCGTGGTCAGGGCCATGTCTGGAGCTCTGCGCAACCTGGCTATCGACGCACGCAACAGAGATCTACTAGGTAAGCCTCGGAACGCTCTGTGAGGTGGATGTTATATTTAAAAACACCCAGGGATGAACAGTAAGTTGAGTGCATTATTGTAATGTTTAACCACTTTCTCAGGTAAACATGCCGTGCCTCACCTGGTGGCCAACCTTCCCGGCGGTGGTCAGAGCCAACCGGTGCGAGCGCTCTCAGAGGAGACGGTGGTGTCGGTATTGAGCACGCTGCATGAGGTTCTGGGCTCCAGTCTGGAGGCCGCCAAGACTCTCAGGGCCTCGCAGGGAATCGAGAGATTGGTGCTCATCAACAAGGACGGGTAAGCTGGAGGGTAGCGGTGTGTATGGGAGTATACTGCGTTGTGAGATGATGGAAACCGCCAAGTGTGTGTGTATGCATCGGACGACAAACTGTGTGTATATCTGTATATGAGTGAGGTAATATCGGGATCATAATAATACATCTCTCAGCCCATTTATAGGTCTGTGGGATGTTTTTGAGTCCAGGTCTACAAATTACTAGCCTGTTATGATTACATGTTGGTAGTAATTACCTTCATTACGGGTGCACCATACATCCTATCTCCTTTTTCACTCCCTCTCTCTCTCTCTCTCGCTCCCTCACCAGCAATCGTTCTGAGCGGGAGGTACGCGGGGCCGGCCTGGTGCTCCAGACAGTTTGGGCCTACAAGGAGCTGCGGCGCACCTTGGAGAAGGACGGCTGGAAGAAGACGGACTTCATGATCAACCTAAACCCTCCCAGCAATAACACCAGGGCCAACGGAGGATATGAGGACAGCACACTGCCGCTCATAGACAAAGGTCAGGCATCCACGTGCAGTAGGCGTCTCTGTAAAGCCTCTGTGTGAGCTGAGACGATACTCAAGAGTGTTGTCAGTAGGGAGCTGTGTGTAGATGGGCACAAACTCAAGATATACACTCCATTGTTTTGTGTGTGCCATGGAGAATTAGTTAAAGTCAATTATTTAATGTTTAAGTGCTTCAATTGACTTTTTAATTCATTCAAAAGGATTGCGTAATCTCCTTGGCACAGTTTTGCAAAACTCGCTCTTCATGTGAAACTGTGATCGGAAATGCCAGCTGGCTCATGTCTGACATAGAAATATACTCTCTTTCTCCCACGCAGTGTTTTTGTGAAAGCTTTCTACTGAATGGGTTACACTGTGTAAAGTAATCAGCCAGAGCAAACAATATCTGTGCTCATTCTGTTTTGTGCGTGTTCACCACAGGGGGCAAAGGGGACCGGGACATGATTCCAATGAATGACATGGGACCAGGTAAGTGTGACTTCAGAACACACACACACACACACACACACACACACACACACACACACACACACACACACACACACACACACACACACACACACACACACACAGAGGTACAAAGCAGCACAGGCACCTCTTACACCACATCTCTCTCGCCGCCTCCTCCTCAGATGCCTACTCCACACTGGACCAGAGAGGGAGAAGGAACACTCTGGATAACACACTCGAACCTGCTGTCAGCGACGCAGTACAGGTAAGCACACGCACAACACCTGTAGTTGTCATAAACATTGTAACTTCGACAGGTTTAGGTTTATCCAGGATTTGGAAATATGTTGGATTTCACAAGACGTGGCATAAACCTGTTCCGTTTTATTTGCACAGTTCTAAGGTTTAGTGTGGATTCTGTAAAGCTTAGCAGTAAAAGGTAGATCTAAACCATACTGCAGCCTTTTAATGATGTCTGTGTGAAGTAATTGCAGTAAATTAGGCTTCAGTCAGTCCAGGCTGCCACAAAGCTAAATCCTAGCTTATTATAAATGAGTCCAGAATGAAAGGTTTTCAAATAAGGGAAAAACAAAACAGTGAAGTGAAGTACTGCTTGTTCTGAAAGGTGTTAACATACTGTGAAGTCAACTGTTTCAAAACATTAAAAACACAGAACTGGGAGTGAGAATAAAAAGTGGGTGATCATGTTCAGCAAAGTCACCTTGCGAGTTTGCAGGTGAAGGCAGCAGCAGCGTGTGAACAGATCTGCTCACACATCCACCCACAGGCAGCATGTTGGCACACGTTTTGTGAAAGCACTGCGATTATAATCTCTTTCTCATCATTTCCACATAAGAGTTCCTTTTTTACCCCCTCTGCAACACGACCTAACGTTAAACTAACCTTTTGTAACCCCCGTTTATCTGACTGACAACTGTCTGGCTGTTCTGTTTCCTTTCACATTCTTCTCTTTCTTTGTTTTTTCTCTTCTCTTTTTCACACTTGGTTTCTCTTCATTCTCTCTCTAACACACCCTCTTTCTCTGACTCTCTCACTCTCTGACTCTCTCACTCTCAGGGAGGGATGTATGGGGAGAGGCAGGCCTCTCTGCCTCTTATGGATTCTTACGATGGTTAGGCTACACCCACTGTCACACTGCATGTCAGCGCATGGTATGTGTGTCCCACCGGCTGCTCCTATCAACTCACTGCATGGCCTCACATTGGTTTTGTATCTGAAATGTGTGTGGTTGACACCCAAAGTGACAGTGACCGTCTGTATTTTGACTGTTTTCTTGCTCCCACAACCGGCGATAAGTGTGAAAACTATTGTCCTCGTGAGATTTTGCAGTTTGTTTAATTTCTTTCAACCTGTGCTGCTTGCCTTGCCCACAGTCACTATTGTGTAATGTATTGTTTACCGTATTACAAAAGCATCCACTCTGGAGCTTTTAAATGTTGCAGTGTTCTGTCTTGCATAGGCATGAGTTGCTTTGAATGATTGATTGCCACATTTTTTCCTTTCTTCCCACAGAAAAACTGATTGTGTGCATCACAAGACGACAGCCTCCTCCCACCTACTGCCCTTGCTGAATCGACAATGCTCACTGAGGGACCACTACACTACCCATGAGACTGAACGCCAGTCCCAGTTGCTCTTCTGTCCCGCTTCTCTCTTTCAGTCTCTTCTCTCGCTTCCTCTGTTACATTCCTTCTCTGCACCTGACTGACAAACAGACGTGAGCCATTAAAGAAACCGCACGGAAAAAAGTGTGGTGGCTCTACATTCCCTGCGGACAACAGGACGCGACACTATGACCACTTTGTGTTCTGCAAGACCCGAAATCTCAAAACCACTCGACAAGATACAGCGGCCTCTCACAACACTTATCAACACTACAATTGCACCACACAACACTACAGTTTGCTTGGCTAAAACTTCCGCCTCCTTTGACAGCACTGCTGTTCCAGGCAGAACGAGCAGGGAATGTGGCTTCATCTGGGACCCTTTTGTAATTCTTGGAGGTTGGAGCGCAGACTTCCTGGAGATTTGCCAAACGAATCACAAAGAACTGTTGGAATCAGAACAGGACACTTTCTGGGGAAATTTTACATAAATGGTTATTACATGTTTTCGGGGAATAGCTTTTTTCCCCCCTCACGCCGATTAAGTACTACAAAATTATTTCCTACCACTGAACCAATGTTTATTGACCTAATTGGATTCCTGTAAAGCTTCTGTTCTAGTGATGGTTGTCCTTGCTTTGCGCTGTACCACAGTAATGTACATACACGTGCCAAATGACACTACCGCTACTGCTGCAACTGCCAATATTCAGTGCAAAAACTTGTCCTCACAACACAGACTCGCACAGCAGTCGCACTAAAAACAGTCACCCGCTTTGTTTTGTGTATGCAGTTGTGTGAAGAGTCTGTGACGGTCCTTTGTCAAGCTGCATGGGGATGTTGCCTTTTCTGTATTTGATTCATTCATATTAAAGGGGTGGAGAATCCGACCATTTACAGGCAGAAGTAGGATGCACAGACCAGATTTACCATTATCCACCCATGTTGGACTTGGCGGAAAATTCTGTTTCTGTTAAATGTAAAACACTAACTTTTTTTGGGAGATATCACATGATGTGACCAAGTCAGTGGGTGCATTTCCTTATATCTTCAGGTCTATGATATTGATATGAATGTGTCATCAATCTCTAGATCTCTAACAGTGTCTTTGTGGGCTAACTGGAGTGCCTCACTCATTCAGTTTAGGTCTGATGGGTGCGTCCAAAATGACATGCGTAAACCAGTCAAGGTGTTCATTCTTCGTTACTCAGTGGAATTATACGGAACTCAGCAGCTTTATATTCTGCACTGTAAAGGAATATATTGTATGTAAGTAAGACTGTGAATTTGGTCTTTTTTCTGTTGGGATTGTTTTTATAGGATGTAAGACTCTGAGTTCTGTATAATTTCTTGCTTCACAAACCTGTATTCACCTGGCCACGAATCTACAGAACAGTAAATGAGAGAGGACACATTTTGCCTACATTTCCATAGTAAAGTGCTTTTTGTGTAAAAGACTGCATACTCCTAGTGCTGAGTGAGATGTAGATACTTACTGAGCGGATGATTAAAAGAGGCACTAGGGGATATTATGTGTGTTCTTTTGTTCTTTTTTTTTTTTTTTTTTTTTTTAAAGTTTGTTTTCCATGCCCATTGAAACACTACACTCTCAAAATAACTTGCCTTCAAAAGTGGATGGACTAAATCTGAGACTAGAGGACAGCAAGGGTTCATTTGAAATGTCATCTGTGTAAGGAGGCATAGATCTGAATTTGCTATTAGGTAAAGCAGAGAAGAATAAAAGCACATATAAACTATATTATACAAGAGAATATTTGTTAATTTTAATGGTTTTATGTATTTCTTTTTTTTAATATTTTATTTTGGGGGTTTAATTGTTTTGGGTGCTCTGGGTGAACGCATATGCAATCAGTTTTTCTTTTTTGTTTGATTGAAAACATTCGCAATTTATGTCTTGATTCAATATGAAATGACTTAGTTTAAATACTTTCCAACTCATCAGTCATCAAATACTGGAATATTAATGAAAAGCTGATTCTGGACTACACCTTAATCTCTTTGCCTTGGCTCTTAAAGTTGCACATCCTCATTTATGAATGAAATATGTAACTAGCAATACTGTTTTTAATAAAAAAAGGAAAAAAAAGAAAATGATTTTTCAACACCTTTGTTTTCTATTTGCCTCTTTGTCTAGTCTGTGTCGTAGTTTATAATTAGTTTAAAAACGCAGATATTGAGATGTCCATTTTTCTTTTTACACCGTTTATCCCACTCAAACGTGTCTGGCTGGCTTGTCATTTCATAGGACGGTCGGGGGCTCTTACTTGCGAACGTAGGTTTAATTCCCTCACATGTTCAGGTGTGTAGATTCTGCCCTGTGACGTTATGCCCCCTCCATACTTACTTCCATACATAAACTGGTGATAACTATCGAAGAAAAAAGTAAACGCTACCTCCAGAAAAGGGAATTGAACCATTTCCCTTTGAACTTGTCGATTGTGTCAATTAGCGTGCAGACTGGTGCCTTTCTGCGCGTCCGCGTGCAGCGTGACAGAAGAAAACACTCCGTGACAACGCTACAAATGTGACGTGTTGAGGTAGAGTGACTTAACTTATATATTCACACTTTGTTTGCCAAATTAAATTCATGTTGTTTTCCCACTGTTGGCATTACAAATTAATTGCAATAAACTGCTTAAATTAGCAGCTTTTCACAGTTGCTAGCTAATATTATCACGTTGGTGTTCCGCATGAAATTGAGTCCCTGGACTAAGTGATGGTAATGTGGAGAGAAGCACATATTTCACCGTGGTTTAAACTGAAATGGCAGTGAAATAGGTCGGGCTGAATGATTAGCGGTGAAAATGAAATTGTGTGTGATTTCTGACATGTTTTTTCTGTTATTTTTGTACGTGAACTTCGCTCAAACCAAATACTGTTTTGCTTCTGCTGTCAACACTTCTATCTCCTCTTCGGATGCTCACCCTACTGTTATTGGGTTTAATTTAACCTTTTAGATTTCCTGGGGGGGGCAATTTTAGCACTAAATAGTATTTGCCATTTGTTAAAACTATGATTTCCATATAAAAACCTTACATTTCTTTATAGCCCTTGGTGTAACATGGCCACTGTCGACCTGCCAGAGGTCTCTACTAGTTTGTTTGTGTATGTATTTGATGATATAAGTATAAGTATTGCTTTGTTAAAATCCTTGTTGTTCCACCTGTTTTCCTAGGTCCAATGTGGACATGCAGAGGTACCGGTTGCCAGGTTATAATATGCAGCTTGTGGAGGAACTGCAGAGACAACAGACTGATGCTCTTTTCTGCGATACCCTGTTGCAATGTGATGGTGAGATGATGATGATGATGTGCGATATGATATTAATGCTCTTTTGTTCAGTAACTTTTTACATTTTTATTAAGACCCCGATTAGAAGCATAGAAATCCACAAGTTTCTTTGTTTTCATCAAGTTGAAAGTGTTTCAACCTGAGCAAAAATAAGTTGCATTCGTTGTTTATAACATCTCTGCTTTTGAAGGCTGTACACCAACATCACCATTATTTTGCTAAACCCCGCTTTTCTTCCTCTCCTTTTTGTGTAGGTATCTCAGTCCCAACCCACAGCTGTGTTCTAGCTGCTCTCAGCCCCTATCTGTCTGGGAAGCTGTCAACATCTCCATCCCCCCCATCAGGCCAAAAGAGGCAACTTCACCTCCAGACTGTCAAGGCCAAGACGCTACTAAAGTTGGTCGGTCTTTTGTACTCTGGCGTGCTCGAAGTAAAAGGAAGCGTAGAGCAGAATGACGTACTGGCTGCAGTTCGTCAGTTTGGGATCGCAGACCTTGTCAAAGGACAGCCAGATGCCGTGATGATGGAAGGCGGATGTGAGGATAAGCAGCAGAGTTTTAGTTGCAGTGATGATGGTGTACCGGTGGAGGAAGGAATAGAGCGTGGCGAGAGCAGGAAAAGGGACACACAAGTTCAGACTGGGACAGTGGGAAGCACAGAGATAGAAACTCCGTTCAAAAAGAGCAGTTGTGCAGCGGAGGGCACACAGAGTTGGATGGAGGCGATGGATAGATCTGTCCTCTGTTTTCCATCCCCGGAGTCTGCACCCTCTGTGTCCCAAAGTTTGGATATTTCAATGTCATTTCAACCCCGAAACATCACCCCTGTTGAACATCTCAGCTCCACCACAAGCCCCCCCATCCCCAGAATACCAGAAGCACCCGGTGATGTCCACTCAGAAAGCTCAAAGGCCGCAGCGGAGTCGTCCGAAACAAACCCCACATCCACTGTAGATCTGTCCAATAACGCCTCTTCCTCCCCCTTTTCCCCTCACGAGGAGTCCAGCTCCCGGGGATCACAGCGGCCACCCGCAATGGGAAAGGACACACCGGTGTTGGCTGGGTGCAGAAGAGCGCAGCGAGGCACGGCGGATGGTACGAAGACCGCGAACGGCGATAAAGCAGAGCAGCAAACCCAGACCAGCCCAGATGATATGCAGGGAGAGGAAAGGGGAAGGTCAGATATGAAGAGTAACGCAAGTGACAAGCTTGGAGCAAAGAATCTGGCCTTGATGAAGGAGATGATGGAGACCACTCAGATTTCTGTCAAGGTGAGATTAAGTCAGTTTGTTTTGCAGCTGTAAATAACCGGGGATTCTCTGTCAAAGGTTAGTTCAATACACAAAGCTTAAAGTAAGAGAAGCCTCTGATATGAGTGTTGTTTTTCATTGTCTCTCCCATGGCTCAGGAGACAAGGTTCAGCATTCTGCAAACAGTCAGAAAATGCCCTTGTATGCCACAGTTTTGTTGTGAACCCAATTTTCTTCCTGATGTTGTCGTCATTGCGTCATGTTCTTCCCCGTGTGCAGGTGAAGCTGAGGAGGACACCAAAGGGCAAAGTGTGGGAGGTGGTGAGAATGCAAGACACGGATGAGAGTTTGTCGGCCTTCATGTCCCTAAAGCAGGTAGAAAAGTGTGACCTTGAATTAAGAAGGTGTCTGTGCGTGCGTGTACATTTGACGTGTACACACCATTTTTATGACTGATTGATGAGTTTGCGAGGCCGGTGTTTTTACCAGTATTGGCAATGAAGTTAAATCTGAGCAAATGTCCTTTAATTGGACGTTTGATGTCATATTTGGATCCTTAGTTAAAGATTTTCTGTATTTTCAAAGGAAATGACTTAGTGCTTTTAGTGTGCTGTGCTGTTGTGACTGGAAAGTAGTGAGCCACAGGATTAATACATCAAATAACAAGAAGAGAATATCCAACTCCTAAAAAAATGTAATTTTATAATTATTATATTTCAAATTGACATTATTTACATGCATAGTAGCATCTTATCGTAAATACCAGTATCTACATCTAACATGGTTGATGGTTTTGTTTGAGGTTGATGGCGGTCTGACATTAGGATTAAAGCTTCGGTGACATCTAGAGGCTATAATGTGTAACTGGGTTGTGTGTCTTTCTTCTATTTGACTGTATAATCTTCATCCTGTTTGTATTTAATGATGCTGTGAATTTGAACTTTCAGCAGAATGAAAGTCGAATTGAAAATCTGCCTCGCTCACTTTTTTAAAGACAGACTTTTTTTTGTTCAACTGTAGGATGCCTTTAAAATCAAAATGCCACGGAGATGCCTAACAAACGCGCAGCTTCCCGCCTCAATTTCCCAACCGAGCCTAATTCCTATGCCAAAGACGACAGCTACTAAGCTCGGCCCCACCAGCTCACACACACCCACTGGTGACCACTTCGCCTCAAACCAAAACGGTGACCCCCAGTATGCTCCTCTTGTCCAGCCTCACAGTCCTGTAGCGGACTCTCATAAGCAGATAGAGAAGCTTCTGGAGGATATATTGATGGGCCTGAACATCCTGCCCACCCTGAGCCCAGAGGGGAACTGCGACAAGTCACCGCACGGCCAGCTGAGCCAAGAGGGCGCTTCAGACACACGCCTGGGGCCGGTTACAGAGTGTGAGGCAGGGCAGGGTCAGATGCATGACACAGCCACTGCAGAGGAGTTTGTGTGTTGCCTCGATGATGGCACAGGCGGCTGCGACACATCAGCAGGTAGTTTTTCTCCACATGGCTTGTTTTTATCCTATCTTATCATTTCTGTGACGATATATCTGTAAATCTATTCTGTAAGTTTTCATGGCAAGCAGACTGTCAACTAGCTGACTTTCCTCTTCTTTTTGATGAACAGTAATGTGAATCAAAGAGTTAAATGCTATAAAACCTGTATGTTCATTTAATTTCCATTTTTTTTTATTCCTCACCTTAATTTTCTTTCTCTCTTTCTGTTTCATGCTTTCCAGTCCTCCACTCTTTGAGCACTTCTGATCTTGTCACTCCTGCATCCACCGCTACCACCGTTGCGATGGAACGCAATTCTGATGTCGGTGCACAATCCAAATCCTCCCAGTGCTGCACCTCCTCTAGTCACACCTCCTCCCTCCAGAACTTCACAAACCCCAACAACCTCAGCTTCTGTAACTCCATTTGGATTGATGCTTGCCCTCCCACCTACTACGCTGGAATCCGTGACAGCTTTAGAGCACAGGGAAATGAAGCGCCAACCTTGTTTTTTATGGATGATTTGTGCCTTCCTAAATATCTCTCTCCATTAGCGGCAGACACCTCTTTAGAAGGAAATCAGCCTGTAGTCAACAACTCACCGGTCCATAAGGCTACAATCCATCAGTCCAGCCGAGCAGTACTGCATCCCCCCCTACAGAAGCTACCCTGGCTGGTGGAGCACCCGGTGTCTCCACAGGTTCCTCTGAGCAACACAACACTGGGTGAAATCCCAGATTGTGAGTCTTCATTGCAGTACAAAAACTTCCGCTGCCAGGTAAAGAAATCCCAGGAACATCTGGAAGTTGATTCAAAAACAAGCTGTACAGAATCATGTCCTGGGAATTGGGTTCAGACGCAAGGTATAAATTCTCGCAGCACTGAGGCGCGACGGAAATGTAAACAGGTTAACGCAATGAGTAACGGTGTGAAGCCTACGAGGGGGAAGAGGAAGTGCTCCGACCCTAGATGTGCCACCGACCCTCTGTCGGCATACAAAGACTTGAAAGTCAGTGATGCAAGAAGGAGTGCAATCAGCTTGAGTGCCTGCTCAGTCAGTTTGTTAAGCAACAATGTGTTGGCGAAGGAAAGAGAAATGGCCGTCCGCTCCGGGAACGAGGCCTCCAAATGTGCAGGTAACCCCCATTCACTGTCAGCTGTCACGGAAAGTCGGAGAGAGAATGCCAGAGGCCGTAGAAAGCTTGCGAGTGCCGAAGAAGTTCGAATCAGGACACGAGGTTTCTTAAAAAAACAAGAGACAACAAGTGACACCAGCTCGTGTAAACCTTTAGTTACAAAACCTTCATCTAGTAAAGCCAGGCCGCGTGGAAGACCGCGGAAAATCAAGGTGGAAGAGATCGTCCCTGCAGAAGAAGCCCCTCCCATCATTGACAGTAAAAGTTACATCGAGACGCAAATGTACCTAGAGTCGCAAGAACAGAAGGAGAAACCTAAGAATGTGCGCAGAAAAAGGATGAGACATGTAATCAAGAACGAAGGGGAGGTTGTTCCAAGGAAACGGGTTTCAAGTACAGAGTCTGCCGATAGGGCCGACGCAGAAGGCCAGGACCTGACCCTCACAACCAAAAACCCTGGGAAACCCAAAGCAGTTCAGATGGTTACTCCAAAGTCCGAGTTCCAAAGCCTTATCAAACAAAAACACCTCAAGATCAGAAAGTTTAAGGAAAAACAGGCGCAGAAATCTTTAATTGAATCTGTAAGAAATGTACAAGATGAAGGGAAGACTTGTGATGAACAAGCCAGTATTCATGAGGAAGTGACGGACAAGAGGAGACCGGTGGACATTACTCAAACTCGTGACTGTGATGGGATTCAAGCTTCCCGCAGCACCTGTGATGCCTCCGTTGGTAATAACCTCAATCGGATGCTCGATGGATCTACAGATCGCCGTTTACAAAAGGAAGAACAACATTCTGGCAAGAAGACGGGTCCATCTGATGAGAACCATCGAGCTTCAGGCTGTGTTGGCGTGGAAGAGCAGGCGGCTCACTTTGCACTTGATGGAGGACTCGAGGAAGAGGACCAACTAAAGACTTGTGATGCAGGTAAATGTATTTTGTCGTCTGCTGATTGTCGTGTTAGAAGCCGTACTGATAAATAAACAAACTTTGATTGTTTAGCTACCATCCTTTATGGTGCACTGGATTGCTTTACTTTGATTCAGGACCTTTGCTTATTAAACTTCTGTCCTTAATGGGGAATGTTGGGTAGGGGAATGTCTGAAAGTCAATTCCAGCAGCCCAATATATTTGGGTTCATTTGTTCTGTGTCAATGTTCTATTGTAGGCTTTAACTTCTAACAGGTTGCGTATTCTTTGTCTCCCAGTTTTACCCCCTGGCAGAGAACGCAGTGGTGAAGGCTTTTCTTACAGCGATTGTCCCTCGCCTCGAAAGGAAGCCATGGTTTCGGGCGACATCTCCACCCTGCCACTGGAGGTCAGACACATGAGCGAGAGCCCGGGCCGTGACCAGGAAGACGAGGAGGAAGTGGATATTCTGACTTACTCTCCATGTAAACGCATCCAGACCAGAGAGAGCGAGGAGGCAACCAACAGCATGGAGATGTCCCCAGATGAAGAAGAGGAAGATGTGAATGTGACTGATGTATGAAGTTTGACTTGTCTGTTTTTATTACGGTGCTTTCATTCCTTTAGTGTTTACGTCAAGACGTATTAATCATTCCTGAAGTTTCTAACTGTGTTTTGCATTTTCAGTTTATAAACGTAATATTTACTTCTTTATATATAATATTTATATTTGTTGTGTTGAAGTTGGGTTTCAGTCTGGTTCTAAAGAGGAACTTACTGCATTGTTTAACTTAAATAACGTTATTTTGAACCTGTATTTGTAAGGCACATTATTGATGTGTTTTCTGTAATTAGAAAGATTACATGAATAAAGTTAATTAATAAACAGTCATTCTTATCCCGTAGGCTCCTGACACCATGTTTCTGACTGACTATGAATGTGTCGGCACTTACCGGAAAAAAAATAAATGTTAAAAGCGCACATCTTGGACAACGTAGGAGCTAGAGAGCTAAAATTTCAGACACAGCATCTTCATGGCACGGGGATCCATTGGTGTAGGTCTGGGGAAAATGAAATTATTGGAGGGCCATTGTTGAGAATTTGTTTTTTGAGGCGGAGTTGAACCTGAGGAAGCCTGGTTTGTGTCCCTGCAGTCCTCCGCTCTACCAACTGAGCTATCGAGGTACAATCTTCGACGTATGGCAGAGTAACCATGAACCAAAGTGTTCATTTTTGTGAAAAGCCTGTATCTTGGTCAATGAGGGAGCTAGAGCTC